>NC_133333.1:242699151-242830658 GCF_042186555.1 Aquarana catesbeiana
GATTGTAGGAGATTAGCAGCACAGAATTGCTAGGTAAAATGTTTTATTTTTAAACTGTTTACACAGTGCTTTAGCAGAATAAATGTCATTCAGTTAGGGTTTACATCTACTGTAACAAAAACAAAAAACAAGTGTTATACCCTAACTGGGGTTTCTCCCGTCTGGCCTATAATAAAATGACGGCCAGGCGGTGGCTCTCTCGTTCTGACTGGACATCATATGATGTCCTTCAGAAAATGCCACCTGTGCGCACCCCTGAGGGTGCGCAGCATGGCGATCAGTGGTGTGTCGCTCAGACACACCGCATCTCTGATCACGGTGAAGAGCCTATGACGTAGGCTGATCACAGTGAAATTAGGAAGTTACGGTTATCGGCTTTCCTCAACTCACTCCGACAGAGGGGATCTGCAGTGATAATCAGTGCAATGTCTATCAATGAAACCCCATCAGTGATGCCCACCAGAGCCCACCAGCGATGCCCACCAGTGCCCACAAGTGCTGCCTTTCAGCTAGGAATTTTGCAGAGCAGTGTTAGCAGCTCTGCACATGCTCATTTTTCAGTGAGTTCTATGCTGAGCATTTTCTCCCTATCGCATCTGAGCAGTCCATGTGACTATAGAGTGACACATGTGGGTGTATACACAGTGGTAAAAGACAGCCCACTCCCTCCTAAACACCATGAGGTTGGGATATTACATGTAGATTGACGGAGGCTTCACCTTCCTCTAATAGGGCGTACACACGGTCTGACCTTTCGGCTACAAAAGTCCGACAGCACGATTTGAAGATTTGAAGCAAGTTCCAAATCTAAAGTCCGTAAGATTTGCGAATGGAAAAGTCCGCTGAAAGTCCGGGGAAGCCCACACACGATCGGATTGTCCGCCGGATTTGGTCCGTCAGCGTCCGTCGGACTTTTGTAGCCGAAAAGTCCGACCATGTGTATGCCCCATTATTCTAAGACACAGGCTGGATGGGCGTGACACAGACTGTGACTGGCAGAAATCGGCCCACACTATGTTATTGCCAAAAAAATAATAAAGATTTGATTTCAATTATATAATTGTATGACAATTTAAAACAGTTTATTGATATTAATTATTTATTTTTATTGTATACCAAAGGCTGTTTTTTTTTTTTTTTTTTAACATGTGACCAGCAGCAGGGGACTAGAAGCTCCTCCTGCTTATGTTTCCCTGCAGACAGGCTGGGAAAGATTTGGGTCATGTGACAGCTGTATATCGATCAGGAAAAAGGGTACTTAGACTTTTTTTAAATTAAAATAATTACAGTGCTATCATCCACATACAGAAGTAGAGGGGACAATGTAAATTACACTGTGTGTGTGTTTTTTTTAAATCATATTCTTTTTATTGAAAACAAACCATTTTCAGTTTACAGCAAACGTATCGAATATCTGGGAGGACACAGGTTTATCCATTTGTATTTGGCCGTCCAGGCGAATAATGTATGCTTTTACATTGTATAAGATGCAACAGTACATGTAAAATAAAGAAGCATTGCTTAAAGATAAGAGAGTATTGTTCATTCTGTAGTTCTTAAGTATTTTTATATTTTGGGTGTGTCCTCATTATATCTTACCTCTCAACTCCGTTCCCAACCCCTAGCAGGGTCAATGAGCGGTGTGAAAGTGCCACTTACCCCTAAACAGCGGGGAGTGGTTCACAGCATTTTTAACTATCAACTGTTGAGTATAACAAACCGATGTATTGAGCCACTGCAGGTCCAAATACTACAATGTTACATATATCTCTTCAGTTTAACTTATACATGGAGCGCCATCCTACCTAGCTCATCTGGGCTAATTTTTTTTCCCCATAGAAAAGTGGATGACGTGGTTGTTTTGCCTCCTATGATTTTGTTTTGAACTAGGCATAGAGGAGCCAGGCCAGGAACTTCTAGCCAAGCATCCTATATGGTTTCAAACTTCCTTGTGCTACCTCAATGTTTGTAGGTCAATTGCTCCCTTATAAGAGAATCGTTTACGGCAGTTGATCCATTCTGTGTGTGTAGGGGGTAAGACCGACAGCCATTTTCTGGCAATACGTTTTCTAGCTATAAATAGCGCCCTGGTGATAGCTAAATAGGTGTGGGGTGTATATTGTTCTTTATCTAACCAGCCCAGTAAGCAGAGTTTAGGGTCACTGTCAAGTTTATGGTTCCATATCCTATTAATAGTACTCATCACTGTGGTCCAATATCTTTGTAATTTTGGACATTTCCATAGCATGTGTACTAGTGTGCCATTGTCCACCAGACAACGGGGGACAAAGCGGGTCATCCCTTCTATGTCACTTGTGCAGCTTCTCGGGTGTACGGTAGGTGCGGTGGATGATAAACAGTTGGATAAGTCTTTGAAATGAGGATAGTGACACTTTGAGTACATTATCTAGTACAGTGGTCCATTCCTCATCCGAAAGATGTCCTATATCTTCCCCCCAGCCGGTTCTACAGTTTAGCGACATCGCTTTAGATACTTTACATATGAGAGAGCCATATAAGGAGGATATTTGTCCCTTTCGGGATGATGATGTAAGCAGGTGCATGAGTGTTGTGTGGTCTAGTTAGTTCCCAGTTAGACACTGCAGTTTGTGCCGATAAGGCGTGCCTAAGTTGCAAATATTGGAAGAATAGTGTATTTGGCAGACTGAATTCCTCATGCAGCGATTGGAAGTCTTGCAGGTGTCCTCTATGGTATAACTGTGAAAAGTACACACCCCAATTTCTAGCCCAGGCTGAGAATCCCTGTAGTTTACCTAGTTCTGGGTAGTTTCTGTTATTCCAAATATGTGACCAGCTATTATAGCCCATATAGCGGAAATGTTGTTTGGCTTTATTCCATACTCTGTCTATGAGTGTCAAGGTAGGGTAGGATGGTAAAACCCCATTTCTCCTGCTTCTATGCATTCCACAAGGTCATCACCAGATAGCTGTGCACATATGATGTTTTTAATAGGATCAGAGGACTCAGGGCACAGCCAGCCCGTTAAGTGCTGCATTTGAGCCACTATCAAGTAATAAAATGGGTTGGGGACGCTAAGCCACCCGAGTCCTTTGCCTCTTGGAGGGTTTCCAACTTAATACGTGGGACCTGTTTCCTCCATATCAATGTGCGGCAGGTAGTATTGCATCTTTTAAACACATGGATAGGGATCCAGATGGGTGCATTGTGGAGTGTATACAAGAGTTGTGGAATCCAGATCATTTTTATTAAGTTACAGCGGCCAACGGAAAGGGGTAGTTTAATCCATCTGTTTTTTCCTGAAATTTTTAAATTAATGAGTGTATATTAAGTTTGATATAGAGATCTAAATTGGGGTGTAAAACTATGCCTTAGTACAGGAAGGTATCCACCACCTGAATCTGTTCTGCTATCTGAGGCAGGGGCGCCACAAGAAGGTCTAAGGGTAGTAGGTTGGATTTGTCCCAGTTTACTTTGAACCCAGAGAAGGTCCCAAATTTGTGAATTAGTTCCATAAGGTTTATCAGTGAGGCAGATGTGTCTCCCAAAAAAAGGAGCGCGTCATCTGCGTATAATGCCAATTTGTCTTCTAGTAAGCCTCGTTTAAACCCACAGATTTCAGAGTTCCCCCTAATGGCTGCAGCTAGGGGCTCTATTGCAAGGGCAAATAGTAGAAGAGACAGGGGACAACCTTGTCTTGTGCCCCTGTACAGATCAAAGGATGAGGATAGGGTGTTATTAATTCTGATACATGTTTTTGGTGCTTTATATAGTAGTTTGATCCATGAAATAATGACCTCCCCCAGGTTGCGTTTTTCCAATACCCGCTGTTATCGGTGGGGACTTGCATATTCAGATATAGGTGACGAAGATTGTTTGCCGTGGATCTATTAGATATGAATCCGGATTGGTCTGGGTGCACAAGTTTGGTCACCACCTTGGAGAGTCTCATGTCAATGACTTTTGTAAGTCATTTTAGATCCGTATTCAGCAGGGAAATGGGTCAGTAGAATTCAGGTTTATCAGGATCTTTCCCTGGCTTCAATATAACTACCACCACCGCCTCATACATAGATCTCGGTAAAGAATCTAGGGAGTAAGCATCGGTAAGCGTATGAAGTAGCTTGGGCAAGAGTATGCCTCCAAATTTTTTGGATGATTCAATTGGTAAGCCATCATTTCCTGGGCCTTTGAGTTCAGGAACGTGGCCAGCGCGAGTTGTAGCTCCTCAAGGGTGAGAGGTGCATTTAATTGTTTTTTATGTCTGGAAGAAGGTACAGAACCCCTTCAGTATGGAACGGGTGTCTGTAACCACTCGCATAGGAGATATCGCTAATCTGTGTATGACCTGTGAAAGATGTTGGGATCTGGCTATCATAGACAGCATATGGCCAGTTTTCTCACCCTCTTCAAAATATGTTTGAGAGGTAAAGAAATGCTTATTATCAGCCTGCTGTTGATGTATACTGCGGTAAAGTTTTTGTGCATCTATCCATTGCCTCTCATGATCAGGTGTAGGGGCTTGCAGGAATGTTTCTTCGGCTCTATCTACAGCTAGGCTGGCCCATTGTCTACTTTTGGTTTTAATTGTAGCTATTTCTTTAATGCACATACCTCTAATGAAAGCTTTTAGAGTATCCCAAAACACCCCTGAAGCGGCTGAAGACTTGTTATCCAGTAAAAAATTTCTGATATGAGCCTGCATACGTTCAGTATCGGTGAATAATTGAAGCCAGAATGGATTTAGTTTCCAATGGACAGGCAGGCTGACCTCACGGAGGTGCAAGTTAAGTTGCACTGGGGAATGGTCAGATAGGCCCCTGGCTAGGTATGTCACTCTGGGTTATAACCATGGGTCATGACATTCCCCAATGCAAAATCTATTCGTGATAGCATAGAATGTGTCAATGAGTGGCAAGAGAATTGAGCCTTAAGAGGAAATCTCCAGAGGTCCACCAACCCAATCTCCGCTATAAATTTGGCTAATGTAGTAATTGTTCTGGGGCCCTGTGGGCAGTATTTTTTGTGAACATCCAGTGAGGTATCCAGTGCGCTGTTAAAGTCGCTTAGGACATATACTGGGAGTTGTGAATGTTTAGCCAAAAACCTAGAGAAACATTGTAGCACTGTCAACGTAAATGGTGGGGGTACATGCACATTAGCAAATACACAGACATGGGATTCCCACATACCCATTAGAAAAATGAATCTGCCCTCAGAGTCCACTTGGGCATCTAGTTTAGTGAATAAGGCAGTCCTGGAAAACAATATACTAACCCCTCCAAAGTACCTGGTGTGCACGGAATAATATTGTACAGGGTATTTAGACATATGCATTAAATTAGTAGTATCACTAGTAGGGTGAGCTTCCTGTAAGCATACAACAGCTGAAATCTGATGTGAGAGAAAGGTGAACATTGCAGTTCTCTTTTTGCGGTCCTGCATGCCTCTAAAGTCCTAGGAGAGAATGGAATCTACCTGTTTACCCATTTAAAAGAAAATGAAGTGTGTAGATGTTCCCAGGCCCGGGTGGGTCCGGACAGTGTTCAAGGGGCCCGTAGGCCCTATCAGGCAGAACATCTTGGCATCTCGTGTGTAGGGGGCACTTCATGTGACTGGCATCAGTCGTTCCACTCCGTAGAGTCGTGCGGCATAGTAGTGCTGGAGTATAATCTGCAGAGATACAGCCCTCCCAACCAGGGCTGAAAAACAATAACAAAAGAAGAAAAAGAAAAAGAACAGTCTTCCAACCGAGAAGATGGAAGTTCTCATTGGAAAGCCTTCCAAATGTGCCCCGCAGTGCTACGCGAGGGGGGGACAAGAGAGGGCTAGGACCTCTTGAGTTGAAGCCAAGTACACAAGCTGCTACTTACTTACAAATACAAACAAAGTCAACCAGCGCGAACCGTACAACCTAACTAAAAGCAGCTGTAGTACTGGGGGAAAAATGTATCAAATCCCAAAAGACATAAATAGAGAAGGCAGTACAGCGCATAAGAAATCTTAAATAAAATAAAACAATCAATAAATGTCCATAAAAAGATTAAATCCAATTCAAGTCCAGCAATTCCTTCAGTGATAATCGTGACATGCAATAGCTGATTATGTGACTGTAGTGACATGGACCTCCACCTTCGGTAGCACAAGCCGCTCACCTCTACAGATGGACCCCTGAGTTAATCAGTCAGGTCAAATCAGCAGTTCCCTCACAGGGATAAAAGCAGGGAGTGGTGTATGCAGATCCCGGTCAAACTTCAGCAATAGATACTCTTGCAGTCATGACATGTAAAATATATAAAGGAGATCTAGTGCTCTCTGTAGATCGCGAAGATGGATCCGGATGGCTAGCGTAGAGCTTAGCAGCAGATGTACTTGCTTCATAGAAAGGAGAGGAAATGGTTGGAGGAAGCTGATGCAAGGCCTGATGGGATTGAAAGTATGGAGGCTTGCATGTCACGATTATCACTGAAGGAATTGCTGCTACTTACTTACAGGCAGGGTTATGCTTGATTCTACTTTGGGCCATCCTCTCGAGCAGCGGTTTGCAGGTGTCACTCGTGACGATCCAGCCAATTGGTAGCCATAGGTGGATTTTCAAAGAAGTGCATAGTACCGTCTGCTACTACACGTAGTTTGGCCGGGTAATGCATGGAATACATCACTGGTATTGCTCGCAGGTGTTTCTTTACGTCAATGAATCTGGACCTTTGTTTTTGGACTGCTGCTGAGAAGTCCGGATATATGGATACTTTGGTGCCTTGTATTTCCATGTTAGTTTTTTGTCTGGCTAGTCGAAGGATGATATCTCTATCTTTGTAGTGTAAAAGTTTCAATAGAAAGGGTCTATCATTGCCCCCCTGTGGCCGAGGGCGAGAAGGCACCCTGTGAACCCTTTCGACTGAGAAAAATGGAGTGAGGTTGTTTTTACCAAATGTGTCAGCCAGCCAGGTTTCAATTAAATCGACAGGGTTTCTCTCTTCAGATTTTTCAGGCATGCCACCTATACAGAGATTACTCCTTCTCAGCCTGTTCTCCATGTCTTCAACTCTGGCCGCTGTATCTGTCATTTTAGCAGTATTCATGCGAACGTCTTGCAAAAGTGGAGGCAGCTCATCCTCTATAGTGCTCACCCTACCCTCCAAAGCAGTTGCCCTTTCTCTGATCTTCTGCATGTCATGTCTAATATGCAGTATACCTTCTTTCATACTTTTAACTTCTGTGGATAGTTTAGTGAGTGAGGAACTATAGGTATGGACTGCAGTAAGTATGTCTTGCAGAGAACATTCTCTATGCTCAGGGTCAGAGGGGTCTGCTATACCAGGAGGAGGGAGGGGAGATAAGTGTGTACTCCCTGCGGTGCCATGTGCTGCCGATGCCATTTTCTCTGCTGCATGCTGTTCAGTGTGATGATGTTTCACAGTGGGGCTGTTTGCCGTTTTTGCTGCATAGGATGTGCGGGGCTGCTGTGTTGGCTTCTGACTGCCTGGATCAGGGGCATATTTCTCCAACATGGATGCGGTCGAACTGCAGCGGTCCTTCGTTGTGCGCTGGTGGAGCGGGGGTCTGCCATGCTGGATCTGCCGCTCGGCATGCAGGCTCTCCTCCTGGCTCTTTGTCATCCCTGCCTTGGGTAGTTTTTGACCTGGAGTCGCAGTAGGGGTTGCTCCATGCCGGGAGTGAAGTGTCCGGTCAATTTGTGCAGGGGAATGTACTCACAATAAGGATAAATTACAGCAAGATACCAGGGACTATGTGAGGCACGTCTGCTCACATGTGCATCCAAGCCACAACCCCCCTCCCCCCCCCCCCCCCACTGTGTGTGTTTAGCATCACTTTTAGGCTGCATTCAGACCTGAACATTTAATTTTCAGGCAGAAAGTCGCGTGTTTTTACAGCGTTTTTTGCCGCGATTTTGTACGGGTCAAAAGGTCACCAATGTAAAAAGCTGAAAAATGCCTGTTATCTGCCCAAAAAGAAGCTCATGTACTTTTTTGAGCTTCAGGCGTTTTTCAGGAGTTTTGCTTCAGGTGACAAAATGCTCAGATGTGAATAGGTGCCATTGAAATCAATTGGATTTTGCTTGTTGGGCATTTTTCAGGTGTTTTTTTCCAGGCCTTTTTTTACAAGCTGAAAATGCTTAGGTGTGAATGCAGCCTAAAACTAACTTTTAGCTTTTTACAAATGCTTTTCTGAAAGCCATCTTTACTTCTTTGTTCCTCAGGCAGTAGATAACAGGATTCAGCAATGGAGGAAAAACGCTATAAACAATAGATGAGACTCGGATTTCGTCAATGGAATCTCCAGATTTCAGGCTATTGTAACTGAAGCTTCCAGTTATAAAGAATATTATGACAACAATAAGGTGGGCCGAGCAAGTGGAGAAGACTTTCCTCCTTCCAGCGGAAGACTGGATTTTCAGTATGGCAGAGATGATCCGTACATAAGAAATAATCACAATTAAAAAAGTTGTCAATCCAAGAAGAACGGTGTCTACATGAAGTACCACTTGACTACTCTGTGTATTGCTACAAGCAGCTTCCAACATGGGAATAACGTCACAGAAATAATGGTTTATGCGCCGTTCTCTGCAGAAAGTCAATTTCAAAGTCATTAAGGTGTGAAGCATGGCGTTCCCGAAACCTAAGAACCAGCAGCCTGCCACCAAACATGAGCAGAACTCCTTGTTCATTATAAGTATATATCGGAATGGGTTGCATATTGCCACATATCGGTCATAGGCCATGGAAGCTAAAAGAAGACTTTCAGCTCCTCCAAAAGAAACAAAGAAATACATCTGCATAAAGCAGCTGCTGAAGGAAATCTTTGAGTTGCCAGTTAAGGCATTGGCCACCATCATGGGAAGAGTAACAGATGCATAACAGACATCTAATGAAGATAGGCAACTCAAGAAAAAGTACATGGGAGTCTGAAGATGGCTATCAACACGAATGATGATAAAAACAGCTATATTCCCAGTTACAATAATTGCATAAGTCACGGCAATTATAAGTGAACATATGATCAAGCCCTTTGAAAACCCCAGCAAAAAAAAATCATCCAAAGAACTCTCATTTTTAGTGGCCATCCACTCATCCATCTGACCTGTGAAGATACAAATGATTGTATGGTAAAAAAAACAAAAAAACAAAACAAATGGCTATCAATGTACTGTGGATTCTCATGTGTACATATTACATGTAAGGAAAAAATTATGTAATACCTTCTGGGTGATATATGAATAAATCCTTCACCAGTGCTTTAAAATCCAAGTGAATCCTCAAAATTCTGCAATAAACATTGCTTGGCATTAGCAGGGCTGCTGTTAGAAATCACGGGTGCCCCACATGGCCTACCTGACAGGCAGTGTTAATTTTGGCAGCAATTTTTGATTTAGTTATAGTCTTATGCCGCGTACACACGATCGGATTTTCCGACAACAAAACTGTGGATTTTTTTCCGAAGGACGTTGGCTCAAACTTGTCTTGCATACACACGGTCACACAAATGTTGGGCAACAATTATGAACGTGGGAACGCGGTGACGTACAAGACGTACGACGAGCCGAGAAAAATGAAGTTCAATAGCCAGTGCGGCTCCTTCTGCTTGATTCCGAGCATGCGTGAACTTTTGTGCGATGGACTTGTGTACACACGCTTGGACTTTCCAACAGCAAAGTGAAGTTGGCAGAAAATTTGAGAACCTGCTCTCAAACATTTGTGGGCGGGAATTGAGACAGCAAATGTTCGATGGAGCATATACACGGTCGAACTTTCCGACAACAAGCTCACATCCAACATTTCCCGTCGGAAAGTCCGACCGTGTGTACGCGGCATAAGTCTTTTGACTAAAATGGCATTTTAGTTTTAGTCCCATTTTAGTCCTCTGCAATTGTTTTAGTTTTAGCCATATTTAGCCGACTAAATCTCCAGTACATTTTAGTCGACTAAAATCATTTTAGTCAACTAAAACGTATTTTAGTCGTCTAAAATCTAATGGGTGTAGTTAAATTGTAATGCATTATTTAAGCATTTCTTTACAACTCATTATATACTGCTGAAGTGAAAAATCGAATATGTTATTATTTATGGTATTAATGATTGAACATGCATAACAGACCAGTGTTAATTTTGACGTCAAATGTCAATTTAGTTTTGGTCATAGACTTTTGACTAAAATGCCATTTTAATTTTAGTCGTATTTTAGTCATCTCAATTGTTTTCGTTTTAGTCGTATTTTGCACACAACAGATTTAAAACACCTGAAGTTTCGAACTTGAATTTTGAATGTTTGAATTAAACTAAAAACAATGGCTACTAACCTAGATATGCCCCTTACCTAAAATAATGCCACTTAGTTAACTATAAGTATGTTATACAAAAGAAAAAAAATTGAACAGAAACCACTGTGAATGTATGTACGCGTAGACATTACAAAATATACTGAACGAAACTTATACTACTGTAAATGGTCTTTTTTAAATTTAAATTGAGTTGATATAAAAAAGTAGATTAATAATATAGTCTATATACAGGTATATATGTAAATATCATCCAATTTAGTTTGAAATAAAAAAAAGAACCACTGAATATTACACGTGAAAGACTCCACTAAGCTGTAACTACATCTGAACTGATAACAAAACTCAGTCTGATGTTTTTTTTAAAAGCACCAGAAACTTTTATGTTAAAAAAGAAAAGCAAGAAGGAAAAAAATCACACATGTAGCAATTAATAAAAATATTATGGAATTAAAACAAAATCACAAATTGAAATTTTTAGAGACTAAAACAGAAAAATTTGGAAGAATAATTTATGACAAAAAGCAAGTACGGCGGTGTTGGTATGCTTTTAGCATTCAAGGGTTTGCATGTTAGAAATTACATAATATTTATTAGGCACCAAAGACACACTGGGGATGTGCATTCGGGGAAAACCAATTAAGCAAAATCTATAGAGGCAGTCCTAATTTATTTACAGCAATCCATGACTCAGTAGGAATAATATTGTCTTTTATATCCTTTACCATGTGGTGTAAATGTACATGATTTTTGGTGTATTTATTGGCAAAGGCTAAATATTGTTTTGATATAATGCAAAATGACTGTTTCAAAAATGCAGTACACAAAGACCTAAACTTCTTTTGTCAGTTGTCTCTTTTTAATTGGAAGGCAAAATTAAACAAGTGTCACGAGGGCCACGTACATGATGTGAGACCAAAGGCCTCCCTTGCACCTCGGGTCCTTAAAGCCTCTGGAGATGGAGACAGAGACTTGGTGGACACCGAGTGGCAGGCAGGGGTACCAAGGGTGTGGAGCACCGTGCAAGCCTTAGTCCGAGATCCGACCCGAGGTCAAGTCCAGTTGGGCAGCGAAGCATAAAAGGGTTAATCAGAAGAAGAATGGTCGAGATCCAAGCCGGGGTCGGTTCAAATCTGGCAGCTGAGTACAAAAGGGGCAAAGAAGTGGAATGGTTAAGGTACAAATCTGAGGTCAATGGCAAGCAGCAAGCAAGAGTAGTCAAATAGGTTTCCAGGTCACAACAGGTTCAGACAAATCACACACTAGCACAGGAACAAGGGGGGACTGAAGATAATCCAGCAATTTGTCAGTGTCTGGGCTGGGCTTATATAGGGAAGTTTGAGGTCACTTTCTGTGCGCCTCCAGGGAATTTCCTGCCTTTTTCCATCAGGTTGGTGTCACTTCCTGTGCGCCTCCTGGGTATTTTCCCGCCTTTTTCCATCAGGTTGAGGTCACTTCCTGTGCATGTCCTGGGCATTTTCCTGCCCTTTTCCAGCAAGTCTTCTGCGCAGGTGCGGGTTGGCGCCCTGAGGCGTCTTTGGCGCATCCTCAGTTGGCACGGATTTCCTCTTGCGGCAACGCGCCATTGGTGCATGCGTAGTAAGCCTCTTACAATAAGTATGTTTGGGCTCCTTGCACGCTTTTGTAGCACAACCCCTGCAGAGGCTGCTGGTGACACACTCCCCTGCTCCTGCACAGCCAGGCAACACGCATTCTCCGCTTGCATCCAAATACAAGAAGTCAGTCGCTTGGCTTTGTTTTTGATGTTTTATTAGGGGGTAACAATTTGGATGGGTGAAGGGATTTATGGGATGCCCAGCTTGAATCAAAGAACGACAAAAAGCAGACAACTTCCTTCTTCTGTACAAAAGATCCTGAACTGCTTTACCTCCTCTACTCTCACAGTCCTTAGTGGATCAGTAGCAAAAGTCCATTACAGACTAGGAGCTCTCAGCCCCTCTTGGAAATAGCACAAAAATTAGGCAAACTGCATGCAGGAGTGTGTTCTCTCTCCTAATGTAGAACTGCTCCCAGCTCTACTGCTTGCAAGCACTACCAGCCCTCCTGGCTGCTCTGAAGATCTCCCAGGGCAAAGGTAAAAGGGTTACGCACAGTGCTGTCCTTTAAAAAGCTTGCTACATGTGGCAGTCTCTCCCCTTGTAAATCCCTGGGTGTGCTGATGTACTCACTGTGTCCCCCTTGCTCCCACTGCTCTCAGGCAAGACTCCTAGGCAAACTGTAATGCTGTAAGGGTCTTCCTAAGCCAGCCGGAGCCCAGACTGGAGGTAGAGACCCCCCTAGACCTAGGAGATCCCTCTTAGACCACCGACAGCCTCCTCAGCACTCCATCTTCCAACCAACTCCCCTGCTAGCATGGCCTCACCATATTTAAGAGCTGACTCAGCCACCTTGTCAGGACATTCTGCCTGGGGATAGGCCAAGTCCCTCAAGTATGCAGATCAACCCTCCTTGCCTTTGCCCACTAACTTCTAGAAGTTTCTTCAAACTTCCAGATCCAGTAAAGACACCGGAGACCTGCCTCTGTGAGTCACCCAGCCTTTATTCAGTAAAGGAAGTTACTGCTTAAAAGATGTTGTCTGTTCTGAATTACTTTTGAAGAGAGTGCGGGAGAGTGCTTTTACAGTGTATTGGTGAACTGGGGAGAAAAGTGTACAATTACAGGGTAATCCTTTGGGTTATGAAGTGAGGAGTACTAGGAAGGAGGAGCAGCCAGAGTGGGAGTGGTGGTGGCTGGTGACAGAGGTCCTGTAGGTAGTGTGGCTTGGCACTTGGTGCCCCCTTCTAAGAGACTGGGTCAGAACAGATGTGCAAGGCCTTGCAAATTAAGTGTGGTGACTTCCCTCTTTACCTTCGGGCTGAACGTGACAAGATGTAAAAGTGTGCAGTGAAGAGCTTGTGGAGAGACTCACAATTCTGTGTCTCTCAAAATGTCTCTGTACTCAGTGTTGGGACAGGTATCCCTGGCTGGTGAACAGGATAATAACCTTCTGTATGTGGGGCCCATTGAAACAGTTTGTCCTCCAGCCATGAGGGATGCTGAATCCACATGAGTAACAGTGCAATTTAGTCAGCATGCAGTTCTCCTATGCTAACATGGGAGCAGAAATACGCCCTCAGTTTACGATGGATGCCTGAACGTGCTCATTTACAGGGACATTTTACCCGAGTTCAGAGAATGCAATAATAAAAAAATGTCTTGCCTTTAGAACCACTTTAATGGATTTATGTCTAGTAGGTATCTGTGGGTATATGTAATGTATAAAATAATAGAAGATCTATAAAGTAAAAAGCACACATGGTTGTATGCAAACCACCATGGTAAATCTATTGAGTGCTTGATAAGACCAGTTCAGGGCAGGTAATTAAAATGTAGATATTTTTCATAGGATGACTGTACTATTGAAAAAATAACAGGCAAAGCGAGGCATGCCCTTCAAGCACAATCACAGCACTCCCGACTCTTTCTAACTGATCATCCTTTGATCCAGAAGGCTCTTTTGGAGAGAGACAAGAAAGGTATGATATCCAGAAGTTATGCCATCCTTCTTAATTAGTTTTGTTGTTGGCCTCTCAAAAACTTACCCATTTATTACAGAGTTTACAGAACACCAGTCCAATTACATGGATGGGGGAAACGGCGTAACCCTTTATGCCCAAAATGTGAGCGTGATCACGGTGATCTTGTCCACATGCTCTGGAGATCCCCTAAACATTTTTGTTACTGGACTGAGGTCCTGGATACGATTTCCCAAGTGTTCATGTTTTACATTCCAAGAGCTGTGTCTGTTGGGTGCCTTGAAAGAAGAGTCCTTAACTCCACAAGCTCATACTGCATTTTTAATTTTGTTATATTCTGTTAGTAAATTAATTGCTCAATATTGGATTGTCTCCAGGTGCCTACCAGAAAGGAACAAGTCAATAAACTGCTGATACGAGAAAAGTTGGCATATCAACATAGAAATGTTTCTCATAAATTCTACTCCATGTGGCAACCATGGCTAGATGTTCCAGGTCTTGCACCCAGTCAGTTGATAAGGGACAGACTTCTTTAGGGTAGACCACTTTTAGGATTTTAGTAAATTTTGTCATTCTGTATAGGTATTGGAGCTCCATGGTATCCTTGACCTGGTACGTCATACTTGTTCTTGCCTAACCCTCGGGGCTCTCAGGGTTTGGTTCTGTTGAGTTTTAAGGTTTTTTTTCTTTCATGCTATGTCATTAGGAATATGTCTGTAGCACCCTGGTGTTTAGGCAGGGTTGCTCCTAAATTTACCTACCAGGTATAGCTGCCTTGGCTAATTGTTGAGGATCAATTGATTTCACTCTAAGTCTGTAATTGCTGCACTTCTCTCTTTTGCTGCTAGGTGGCCGGGTACCCGGTAGCATTAGATATGAGAAGGGCAATGCAAGGTCAGATTATGGGGATATTAGGTATCCCAGCCAATGGACAGGGGTTTTCTTAAATCCCTTGGCCTGATGGGAGAACCTATATACTTAGGTGGAGTCAGGTGATCGGTGTTCTGTGCCACCTGGATGGCTGTCTGGGTGGACGTGGGTTGTTTTGCACGGGCTGATAGGCCGGAGTTTGGGCCTATCCTGGGCACATCTGGCTGCTAGGCTGTCTGAAGGCCTATCTAGAAGCAAGAGAGCAGTGCAGGTTTGGGATTGCGGCTTGCAGTCCAACCAGGAGTGACGGTTCTGTCGGCCAGAGAACCTGTCGTGGTCAAAGGTAGAGGGGAAGCTGTCGCCACTAAGGAACCATCCACCTTATTACCAGGGACCACAATGAGTAGCTGAAGCAAGTACCGGAGCAGTATTCTCACCAACCGGGGACGGTGATGAATCGGGAAACTTCAGTGGGTATCAAGCCAGGGACCCAGCCAGCGGAGGTGACGCTTGCAGAGCAGCCTTGTGTGTCAAGCCAGGGACCAAGCAGGCCAGTAGGGTGAAGCTTGAAAAGTATCTTGTGTGCCAAGCTAGGGACCCAGCAGAGAGGCGGGGGGGTGACACTTGAGGAGAATACTACAGCGAAGATTGGAGGAGCTCAAGGGATTCAGTGGCAGTGAATCATCCAGTCTAGTGAGAGAGACTGGGAGCTCAATGGGCTGAAGATCTACAAGATTGTAGTCAGGGCCGGTGCTACCACTAGGCAAACTAGGCAGCCGCCTAGGGCGCACTGATGCCTAGGGGGGCGCCCGGCCATTGGTGTTCCTACTCTCTTCTCTCTGCAGCAAGCAACCAAGTCTCAGCATCAGAAGGCAGCCGTCACTCCGTTCGCACATAGTGTCAGAGGTGCAGTGGCGGCGGAGGACTGTGTCTGTGTCCGGACTCCCGAATAATTAGAAGCAAGCAAACATTCACTGATGGGCACTGGTAGGCTGCTTTTGATGGGCGCTAGTAAGGCTGCATTTGATGGGCTCTGGTGAGGCTGTATTTGATGGGCTCTGGTGAGGCTGCATTTGATGGGGGACGGGTGAGGCTGCATTTGATGGGCGCTGGTGAGGCTGCATTTGATGGGTGCTGGTGAGGCTGCATTTGATGGGCGCTGGTGAGGCTGCATTTGATGGGCTCTGGTGAGGCTGCATTGATGGGTGCTGGTGAGGCTGCATTTGATGCGTGCTGGTGAGGCTGTATTGATGGGCACTGGTAGGCTGCATTTGATGGGTTCTGGTGAGGCTGCATTTGATGGGTGCTGGTGAGGCTGCATTGATGGGTGCTGGTGAGGCTGCATTTGATGGGCACTGGTGAGGCTGCATTGATGGGTGCTGGTGAGGTTGCATTTGATGGGCGCTTCATTAAAAAGGTGGGGTATACATGGGCAGGGCAAAGGGGGTGGAGTCAGGGGTGGAGCCAAGGGGGCGGCAAAATGAGGTTTCGCCTAGAGTGTCAAAAATCCTTGCACCAGCCCTGATTGTAGTGGATGCAAAGGAACTGAAATGCCCCGTACACACGATCGGACTTTCCGACAACAAAACCATGGATTTTTGTTCGAAGGATGTTGGCTCCAACTTGTCTTGCATACACACGGTCACACAAATGTTGGCCAACAATTACGAACATAGTGACATATCTCCATTATGAACGCTAGTTATATCTCCGGCTCGTACTTGATTCCGAGCATGCGTGGACTTTTGTCCGACGGACTTGTGTACACACGATTGAAAATGTGAGAACCTGCTAGCCAACATATGTTGGCGGAAAGCCCAACAACAAATGTTCATACACACGGTCGGACTTTCCGCCAACAAGCTCACATCCAACATTTGTTGTCGGAAAATCCATTCGTGTGTACAGGGCATTACACTTTGTGTTAGGAACTGTTAAAGACTGTTGCCATAGGAGACAGCATTCCTATCAATGCAGATGTTGTGTCTTACTGGATGCCTTTCCCTGCATGGCTGTCCTCCTGTTGAAGTCTCAGAGTCTGCCAATTAATCTTGCAACTACCTAAGGGTGCCCTGGCCCTAACCCTCCCTCCCAAAGTTCTGTTAAGAGAAATAAAATCTCTTTTGCATTCAAGAAGTGTCTGGCGCCCAATCGATCTACCTTGCATTACACCCACTATGCCATGCAACCCACCATCTACAGAAGGATGTCAGTTATCTCTGGCCCTGAAGGTCCTCATTAGACTAAAAGAGGCCTGGGATCTTGCTACATGTCAGTATTCTATATGTTGGTTTACATATCAATGCACGCATTATTCCGGTCAGCAAGTAGTTACTTTTCTGAGATACCCTTTATATTTGCTATGTACTAATGCACTATGTCTTATCTGCTGATGTATGCTTGATGATATGTATTATCTGGTTTGTACAATAAACTTACTTTTTTTGATAACAAAAAAAAAATTACAGCCAAAGCATATTTGTAAATTATGCGGCGCTTACTAAAGTCAGACAAATAGATTCAGCTAAGATTGTAAAGCAACCAAGTATTCAGGAGATTCATGAAGAAAATCCAAATAATAATTGTGTTTTAATATTACTCTTCCATTACATTGTGTAACTAAAGGTTATAATGAGCCATTGTTACATAAAAGAAATGAATATAACGCACCCACTCCCCGGTGGGTTACAGATGAGGCTTCGCAAAAAGATGGAAAATATATTTTTTTACCAGGAGGGGGAAATAATAAGTGAAAAAAAAGGTTATAATTCCTAAAAAAATTGGCTCCAAACAGAGCGCAAAAATTGAGTGAATACTAGACCAATGTGCAGGTATACAAGTGCAACATCAATAAGTGTATACAATAATAAATAATGGCATGGTAATAAATAATAATTCAACATATAAAACGTGCAAATATGCAATCTGTGCAGCATCAAATAAATAAATCAGCAAAAAACGTAAGGTGACATGCAGAAATTCCACAAAGGTATATAAATAAATATATTAAAATTGATGCAGAGATTCCACAAAAGTGTGTGAAAAATATATATATTAGAAATAAAGTCCAAGAAATTCAGAAAGAGTCTTAAAAAAAAAACAAACATGATATCTTCAATAAAGAGATCCCATATATGATGCAATCCAAATCGTGCCAATCTCGATTAGAATGTGTAAAGAAATAGTTCATCAGAAAGTGCCCAGTGCCGACAATCAATTATTCCAGTCAGCAGGTAGTTACTTTTCTGAGATACCCTTTATATTTGCTATGTACTAATGCACTATGTCTTATCTCCTGATGTATGCTTGATGATATGTATTATCTGGTTTGTACAATAAACTTACTTTTTTTGATAACAAAAAAAATGACAGCCAAAGCATATTTGACTTTCTCCAAAAATTGGAACCACAGCACTAGATAAAATGAGTGGGATAGTGCTGGGGCTCACGGTTAGCTAAAACCTACACTGGAGAGCAAAAATAGAGAACAATTTATGAACACTTGTTTTTTTCAGAAATATTGTAAACTTCATTGCTCAACATTTGATTGAATTTTTGATGTGGCTATACCATGCTAATAGAACAGTGTTTTTCAACATAACCAAGGCACTTCAACGAAAAAAAAACTTTATTTTGTAGAAAACACAGGGATCAAAATTAGAGAACAGCAATGACTGTAGCACAGAGAAAGATTGCAACTAAAATTTCTGAAGGTTACAACAGCCAACAATTAGTGTGAAGTGTACAGCACATCTGCAGCCACAGGACATAACTGGTCTCTCACACTGCTCTGTGATTTGGTTCCACTCTTTTTCCAGTCTCTTCCACAGTTCAGTGACTGCAGTGGGTTTCTTGGCCATAACTTTGACGCCAAGGATTTTCCAGTGGTTTTCTATTGGGTTTAGGTCAGGACTGTGGGCTGGCCATTTCATTGTTTCAATGTTTTCAGCTTCAAGAAACTGCTTTATCCGTTTTGCTGTGTGGCAGGGGGCATTGTTGTGCATGAAATTTGCTGGCACTGGACGACATCATCCTGTGACAAAATGCATAGGGTGGAGCGACGTGCTGACATCATTGCATACCTCGGTTCCCAGAAGTGTGGGTTGCTTTTTCCACGCCAACCAGCTGTTTTAGTGTTTTATTTCTACATTGATGTAAGTGTGATTCCACATTTTTAATAAATTACCATTAGGATTTCATACTATGTGGAGCATCTTCTATTTTTTGGTCTGATACCATTGAGAGTGTGGTTGGATGACTTCTACCTTGGCCCAAGGGAACCCTGCAGGAACATCTCCGAGAGGCCCTGGTTGGGTATTTAGACAAAAGCGCTTTTGACCTTTCTTGACTGAAGGTCCATTCTAGCTGTCCATTCTAGCTGGTGAGCAGGCATTTTTACCATTCCAAGGTGGCGGTGTCTTCTGCGGAATTTACACATGGTGATGGATGCATGCATGCATGTGACTGCATGTATTACAACTTGGGTCGCATATGAGGAGGACTTTACCCATGCTTTCAATAATTAACTCTTGCAGCATCCCTTTGGATTCTATACTTGGACTCATTTGTAGTTCTCAGGAACCACGAGACAGACGGAGACAGAACATGCAGTAAAAATCACACCTTTTAATAAAATGGTACAACTGGTAAACATAGTCAAAACATAGCCAGGGTTCGGTGGCCAAATCGGGTAGTCAGAACAAGTCAGAAAATCAGGAAGCCAGAGATCAGCGTAGTCAGAGGCAGCAGACAGGATCAGGAACCAGAAAGGACGTCAGCCAGGTTGTGGCTGACGTCCTCAACAGGAACACAACAGTCTCTAGATATGTTGACCAAGGCGACGGCATTGAAGAAAGGAACCAGGCAGTTTAAATAGCCAGAAGGGGCTGGCTGTGGGCTTGACTGATGAGCGGGAGATGATCAACAGGTGAGCCATTGTGGAATGATGAGTACTGGCAATTAACCGACAGCTGAGCAACCTAAGCACAGGGAAGGAAGGCCTGAGAGCCCAGCCCTGATAGTATTATGTGTTACATAATTTTTATTATGTCTTTGCACTAATATTTTCTAATTGTTAATATGACTCTTTATGTATATGATTATGTTTGACTGTGTCTATATCACACAGTAGAGTTGCAGCTTGTAGAACTACTATTTTTGTTTTACTCATTTTGGTATTTTTATTTGTGGTCTTTATTTCAAGATTCATATGCGCAGTTTTTCCTTTGAAATAGGTCCTCAGTTGTTCACAATTCTCATCTTGGAGTATCCCACCACTACCCTCATCCTTTTCCAAGTTCTACAAAAACAAAAACAACATCCCCTAAACCAGCGATATGCAATTAGCGGACCTATAGCTGTTGCAAAACTACAAGTCCCATCATGCCTCTGCCCCTGGGTATCATGCTTGTAGTTGTCAGAGTCTTGCTATGCCTCATGGGAGTTGTAGTTTTTGGAGAAGGAGTGAATGAGTGAATGAGCCTGTTGTGTGCCTGCCTGCGAAGCTGAAGTTTGGGAAGATCTGGACAAGTAGTTCCTGCGGCTACTACGGGAGTAGCACTACACATATATATTACATGTATATTACAATACGTATATTTAAAAAAAAAGCTATTTTAGTTGTAGCTAACACAGCCAAAGCTTTATTTTTTTGGTTTTGGATATAGTAGGGAATCGTTGGGTTGTTTATTTTCTTCTGCTGTCCATGTCACTTCTTGAGTCGGAGACACAGCACTTCCCTTAGTTGACGTCACTGGTACAGATACAGATATTATAGATATATACAGATATACAGATATTCTCTTACTTGTTGTCACTGGTACAGGTGTCCCCCTTGGAAAACTTTCCTTCATGTCCTTTCCTTGTTACATCTTAAACATTTTGAATTCCCCATCCCATATATAAATTACACTTACTGTCAAATTAACAAAGTGAAAATTAACAGCCAATTTGCCTTTAGTAAATCAATCCCATGAAGTCTGCGCCAGGAGCCAGAAGGATAAAGCTGGCCACACTCTGATTGAAACTGAGCCTGTTCAGCAGGGACCAGCTTAATTATGATTACTGTATGACAGTCCCTGTTTAACAGAATTTGTTCATTTGATATAATTCTGTTGAAGGGACATGATAGACATTTTTTCTCAACCAGTCGCAGCTGCAGATCAGTGCACTCTGACTGCAATGAATGCAGCTGTCAGAATACGATGTCCCAGCAGGGGGGAAATTCCTCCATCCAGCTTGTTTGTGTGGATTGAGGAATCTGTTGGCTGGCTGAATGAAAGAAAACTAAATGTGTATGGCCAGCTTTAAGGTATTGTTACAATTGTTGTGCTGCTCATAACCTTCCAGCAAAAGTGGATCCAAATGCAGATTATACTTGCATGCCCAGGTATGGATAGCTGGGTAGTGGGTGACTCACATCCCTGTCCCAAATGGAGTCCCCCAATGCTAATATAGAATGCCTGACTAATACCTCTGGCAGCCGCTGTAAGGTGGATGGAAGCTGCTAGGGACACGGGGGGGGGGGGGGGGTTGGTATGTAGTGTCCATAAGGTGTGACCGCCTGCTGGAGCAAATCACCACTGGAACTCAGGGCCGCAAACCAGAAGTGATGGCTCGTCCTCACAGAGAGTCATGGATGGGTTCCACCTAGCCGGAAACCCAGGAGTGAAGCTTGAACCCGCACGGGGAGGCAGCTGAGCCAAAAGTTATGACAGCATGTTTCGGGGACACCCCTTCTTCAGGTCATAAAGGAATTCTGGCAATTAAACAATATGCAAAGGGAGCAAGGGGGCGTGAGTCAAAAAGGACCCTCTTATATCAATTAACCCTTTATTAGCTCTAATATAAACCAATAGGCTTACAATAGTACAGAACTGATTAAAATAGCTGTTCTTCTTGAATTAAATTATTAGCTAAGATATGCAATTAAATCACCATCAGTAAAAAGAATTAAAAAGAATTAAAAAAGAATATCAGTATAAATTTTAAAATAATAAAGAATACATGATGAAAAACAATAATAAAATGAAAATTACCAATTGTATAATACATATCACTGCCACTATAGCTGAAAATTACGAATTAGATATTACATATCGCTGTCACTATAGTGGAAAGGAAAATTGAAAACAGTTAAAAAAGAAAAAACGGGAAAAACGCAATGAGCACAAAGGGGCAAAAAAAAATTCATTATCAAGCCATAATATTAAAAATCTCTATCTCCTCATTTAAACCATGTGGGGTTAAGTTTTTGCTGTGATTACTTTGTGTAGATCAATTTAGAGTGACTGTATCTTGTTTTGTGACTGGTGGAAAGTAGTAAATCTGCAGCACAGAAGCCAAACTAAAGGCCATGCTTTTGCTTAATGTTGCCCAGCAATAGGCTCATTAGCAGAGCGTGGCACAGCAGCAAGTTTCTAATAGACTGTTGGCTGCCTAGCATCAACAGGCCAATGCTTATCAGCAAGAAACGAATATGCTGTTTGGCTGTCAAGTTGACAAGCACTGAGGCTCAAGTGACTGCTTTGGCCCAGGCTGTAGACAGAGACCGGAAGGCTATAACAGAAGTGGTGCATCGCAGGTGACTGCTTTGACTCAAACAGCAGAGATGGACCATAACACTCTAAATCAGGTGGAGCAACAGCTTGTGGCCCAAGGTCCAGAGGTCTCCATTGTCACCCAAGGACCTGCTGGGGCAGTATTTGCAGAAAGTGACACCGCTGGATGGCATACATTCCTATCTCTCCGCTTTCAAACAGACAGATAAATGTGATGCTTGCCCCAAAGAGCAGGTTGGGCTCCTGGTACTTTCCCTTTCCGGAGGACTCCCAGATAGCCCATCTGAACTTGGCCCCGCAGGAGCCCAACGACTTTGGGAAAGTGAGAGCCAATTTCTTTGGCAGATGGTGGTGACAACTTGTGCACATGCTCAACGCATCTGCTACTGTAGCTATCAAGCAGAAGAGTGAGTCTGTCCCCAGATGCAGGGGCTTATTGGTCCTAATAAGAATGGGCTCAAACCAGAGAGTGTCACCTTGGGCCAAACTGTGGAGCAGGTCACAATAACCTATTTTCTGTTGGTTTTGCAATCAACCCTAAGGTTGGTAGGACCCAAAGTCAGCAGACCAACTGGTGGATCTGGTGGAATGGTATCAGGTCAAGGAGGACCCCAGCATCAGTGCTGCCCCTGGGCAACTATAGCTACCTCCTACTCCAGTTGAACGTGGCTGTGATGCTGTGTTAATACCACATTCCCTATAAACTTGTTATCTCTTTAGTCCTCATATTTTGGCCGAGTGCTAAGTGGGGAAAAATTGCTTTCAAATGGGGTGCAGTAAATTAAATATCATGTTTTTTATGTAATAAATATGCCAGTAAATCTGTATTTACTATTCTATGTTCTGTGAGCTTATTTGCTCATTTTGAGTTGCACTTCTGGTCCCTGAATTGTCTTTCCACGATGCATATTCTAGAACGTGCAGTAAAAAAAATCTACAGAAAGAATAGTATGAAACCTTTGCCAAAAAAAGAGATCTTTTAACAAAATTACAGTGAAAATAATTTTGTTAATAGTCCGAACTGCTTCCAGTGTTTGGTGGGATTATCATTTGAATGAAATATATAATTTACGAAGAACATATTTTAAGGCTCCCTTTACCTCATTATTTCTCAGACAGTAAATAACCGGGTTCAGCAATGGGGAGCCAACACCATAAAGAAGAGATGACACTTGAACAATGATAAAGAAATCTCCAGTGTTTGGACCATTGTAGTTGAAGGCGCCAGTTAAGTAAAATACTGTTACAACAATAAGGTGGGATGAACATGTGGAGAAGGCCTTCTTCCTCCCTGTGGTGGAGTGGATTTTTAGTATGGTGGAAATAATACGGATGTATGAATTTGCTATAAGCATGAATGGAGCCATCCCAAGAATAAAAGTAACAACATGTAAGACCACTTGACTGTCATGTATATCACTGCAAGCCACTTGTAACAACGGAAGAACATCACAGAAGTAATGGTTGATATGTCGGGTGCCACAAAACATACGTTTCCAAGTCATCAAGGTGTGAAAGTTTGCATTCACAAATCCACAAAGCCAGCACCCCACCACAAGATAGGAACAGATTTTCTTGTTTATTATGGTGATGTAGTGGAGAGGGTTACATATTGCTACGTATCGGTCATAAGCCATAACAGCCAGAAGAAGGCATTCCGTTCCTCCAAAGCAGACAAAGAAATAGAGTTGTGTAAGACATCTATTGAAGGATATCATCCTGTTGCCTGTTATCGCATTAGCCAACATGGCTGGGAGAGTAACCGAAGAGTAACAGACATCTAATAAAGATAGGCAACTCAGGAAAAAATACATTGGTGACTGGAGGCGGCTATCCACTTGAATGATGCTAAAAACAGTGAGGTTTCCTAGAACAGTCATTGTGTAGATTTGAGCAATTAACAGTGAGATTAATATTTGCTCCCTTGGAAATCCCATTAGGATAAAGTCTTGCAAAAATGTTTCATTGGTAGCTGCCATCTACTTAACCATAATCTCTGAAAAAAAGAAAGTGGAAAGTATATACATAATACCAATAAATACAAGGTGTGTCTAAAATGTTTGGTGAATGGTCCGATATCTCAACGGCAACATGGGCCACACATAGCTATCCAGAAACACATAGAGAAGCACCACCTATCATGGAGTACACGTGACCTTCAGGGTAAACCCGCTGTGGGCAGTGGAACATAGTCAGTGTGAGAGGTAGGGTCACAGTGCAATGGAGCAACGAGTGAACATCAAGATCTGCCACGAATTGGGGAAAACTGCGATGGAGATGCATGAAATGTTGGCGCAAGTGTATGGGATAGAAGCCGTGAGCAGAAAATGGGTTTACAGCTGGTTCATAGGCTTTTGCAATGGGAAGGAAACGACTGAGGGTGAGCCACATTTGGGTTGGTTGCCGACAAGCAGAACCCCAAATATGATCGAGCGAGTGTGACAAATGCTGGCACGAGATCGGCGACTGACTCTAAGATTCATGGCAGAGGAATTGTGCATTAGCAAGGACATCAAGCACCATCATACACAAAGATTTGGGTAAGCGAAAGGTCTGTTCCCGGTTTATGCCGCACAAGCTGACAGACGAACAGAAAGCAAAATGAATGGAAACCTCTGGAGATTTCATTACCATGTGTGATCAGGATCCATCCTTTCTGCCAACCATCGTCGCAAGAGATGAGACCTGGTGCTACCAGTTCCATCCGGAATCCAAGAGGCATCCACCATACTCCCCTGATCTGGCGCCTGCAGAGTTCTTTCTGTTTCCCTGTATATCAAAGAAGGTGCGACATCTGTTCTGTGATCCATTCCTAGAAAATTCCATTTCTGACAGCTTCCAGAAGCTTTATGAACATTGCCAAAAGTGTGTTGTAAAGGAAGGTGATTATTTTAAAGGCCAATAAAGTTAATTTGTTTGTATCTTCTGTTTTGTTTGTTTTTGGATACCATTCACCAAACTTTTTAGACACACCTCGTACATCTACTGTGGAGGAACCCTAAAGCCTGGTACACACTACCAGGGGGAGCCGCTGTACTTACCATTAGGGATGAGCCGAACACCCCCCGGTTCGGTTCGCACCAGAACCCGCGAACGGACCGAAAGTTCGCACGAACGTTAGAACCCCATTGACGTCTATGGGACTCGAACGTTCGAAATCAAAAGTGCTAATTTTAAAGGCTAATTTGCATGGTATTGTCCTAAAAAGGGTTTGGGGACCCGGGTCCTACCCCAGGGGACATGTATCAATGCAAAAAAAACTTTTAAAAACGGCCGTTTTTTCGGGAGCAGTGATTTTAATGATGCTTAAAGTAAAAAAAAAAAAAGTGAAATATTCCTTTAAATATCGTACCTGGGGGGTGTCTATAGTATGCCTGTAAAGTGACGCGTGTTTCCCATGTTTAGAACAGTCCCTGCACCAAATGTCATTTTTAAAGGAAAAAATCTCATTTAAAACTGCTTGCGGGTTTAATGTCATGTCGGGTCATGGCAATATGGATGAAAATCAGTGAGACAAACGGCATGGGTACCCCCCAGTCCATTACCAGGCCCTTTGGGTCTTGTATGGATATTAAGGGGAACCCCGCACCCAAATTAAAATAAGGAAAGGTGTGGGGCCACCAGGCCCTATATACTCTGAACAGCAGTATACAGGCGGTGCAAACAAGACAGGGACTGTAGGTTTGTTGTTAAGTAGAATCTGTTTGTAATTTTGAACATTTTTAACGTGTTTAGCTCCAGCCAAAAAATCTTTTCTAAGCTTTTTGGAAAACATAGGGAAGGGTTATCACCCCTGTGACATTTGTTTTGCTGTCTTTCCTCCTCTTCAGAAGATTTCACCTCACTTTTTTGTCCCAATGAAAAATGTTTTTTGAAAATTTGGGTTTTTTTGTGGAACAAGGATTGGAAAGCATCAGTGGAAAGGAGAAATTGTTTTCCCATATTAACTCTTACAGGAGAGAATTTCCCTTCCTAGGGGTAGATTTCATCTCACTTCCTGTTGTCTCCTTCCGTTTGCAAGTAGGAGTCGTTTGTAAGTTAGATGTTTGAAAGTAGGGTCCTGCCCTATATACTCAGCAGAAATTTGGGCCTTAGGTGTTGCTGTGGCCACAACACTGTAAGCCCTCACAGGGCCCTGCTGTGAAATATTAGATCAAGAATTGTAATTACATGCCCCTGTTGAACAGGAGCTGAAAAATTAGGCCTTAGGCACTGGTGCTGGTGCCACAACACTGCAACCCCTCACAGACACTCTAGTTGGAACGCAGGAACGAGCCCTGCTGCAAATTATTGCTTCAAAAATTGTAATTACACGCCCCTGTTAGACAGGGGCAGAAAAATTGGGCCTTAGGCACTGGTGCTGGTGCCACAACACTGCAACCCCTCACAGACACTCTAGTTGGAACGCAGGAACGAGCCCTGCTGCAAAGTATTGCATCAAAAATTGTAATTACACGCCCCTGTTAGACAGGGGCAGAAAAATTGGGCCTTAGGCACTGGTGCTGGTGCCACAACACTGCAACCCCTCACAGACACTCTAGTTGGAACGCAGGAACGAGCCCTGCTGCAAAGTATTGCATCAAAAATTGTAATTACACGCCCCTGTTAGACAGGGGCAGAAAAATTGGGCCCTAGGCACTGGTGCTGGTGCCACAACACTGCAACCCCTCACAGACACTCTAGTTGGAATGCAGGAACGAGCCCTGCTGCAAAGTATTACATCAAAAATTGTAATTACACGCCCCTGTTAAACAGGGGCTGAAAAATTGTGCCTTAGGCACTGGTGGTGGCGCCCAGAACCAAAAATGTTCTTACAAGCTATCAGCGTGATGATTGAGGAGGAAGAGGATAATTACTCAGGGATAGTCACTCAGCATCAGCATAGGCAGTCTTTGAAGGGATCTGAGATTTCAAAAAAAATTATTCAGTTACATCAGCATCAGGTGCTTGGTAGCTGGTGGTGATCCAAGACTCATTCATTTTTATGAAGGTCAGCCGATCGACCGAGTCGGTGGACAGACGCACCCTGTGATCGGTTACCACGCCTCCAGCAGCACTGAATGTGCGTTCCGAAAGAACGCTGGATGCAGGACAGGCCAGTAGCTCAATTGCATACTGTGCAAGCTCTGGCCAGTGATCCATCCTCAAGACCCAGTAACCCAGAGGATTTTCGGTGGGAAAGGTGTCCAAGTCTGATCTTGCCCCTAGGTATTCCTGCACCATGTAAAACAGACGCTGGCGATGGTTGCTGGAACCGATCATACCTTGGGGCTGCGGACCAAAAAATTGTCTGAACGCATCGGTCAGACGGCCACCTTCTCCACCGCTCCTTCTTTGACTGACCGAAGCCTCAGCAACACGTTGTCCAGAAACAGGAGTTTGTAACCTCCCAGTCTCTGGGAACGCGTTGCACAGACCTTTCTGCAAGGCCTCCCGAAGATGTTTCATCCTCTGCTCCCTCTGCGATGGCAAGATAAGGTCCGCAACCTTACCCTTGTAACGTGGATCAAGGAGGGTTGCCAGCCAGTATTGGTCCTTCTCCTTGATACCACGAATACGAGGATCCTTACGCAGGCTTTGCAGGATCAGGGAGGCCATGCAGCGTAGGTTTGCTGAGGCATTCGGTCCGGAGTCCTCTGGGTCACTAAGAACGACATGGTCCGCAGCCACCTCCTCCCAGCCACGTACAAGTCCATGTGTTTCTTGGGACTGATCCCTTAAAGACTGCTGCTGATGCTGAGTGCCAGGCTCCACCTCCATACTGACACAATCTTCCTCCTCCTCCTCTTCCTCCTCGTCCTCTTCCTGTGTGATCGGCGGGCACGCAGGAACACTGTCTGGATAAAGGGGGCCTTGAGAGCTAAGGAAGTCCTCCTCTTCCTGCCTCTGTTCTGCCTCAAGTGCCCTGTCCATTATTCCACGCAGCGTGTGCTCCAACAGGTGGACAAGGGGGACAGTGTCACTGATGCATGCACTGTCACTGCTCACCATCCTCGTGGCCTCCTCGAATGGTGACAGGACAGTGCATGCATCCCTGATCATGGCCCACTGGCGTGGGGAAAAAAAACCAAGCTCCCCTGACCCTGTCCTGGTGCCATAGTCGCACAGGTACTCATTGATGGCCCTCTGCTGCGTGTGCAGCCGCTGCAGCATGGCCAACGTTGAGTTCCACCTGGTGGGCATGTCACAGATTAGGCGGTTCTTGGGCAGGTTAAACTCCTTTTGGAGGTCCGTCAGCCGAGCACTGGCATTATATGACCGGCGGAAATGCACACAGACTTTCCTGGCCTGCCTCAGGACATCCTGTAAGCCCGGGTACCTGCCCAAGAACCGCTGCACCACCAAGTTAAGGACGTGAGCCAAACAGGGCACATGGGTCATTTGTCCCTGTCGGAGGGCAGAGAGGAGGTTGGTGCCATTGTCGCAAACCACCATTCCTGCCTTAAGTTGGCGTGGCGTCAACCACCTCTGAACCTGCCCCTGCAGAGCTGACAGAACCTCTGCCCCAGTGTGGCTCCTGTCCCCCAAGCACACCAGCTCAAGCACCGCATGGCATCTTTTGGCCTGCGTACTTGCGTAGCCCCTTGAACGCCTACGGAGCACCGCTGGTTCCGAGGAAGAGGCCATGGAGGAAGAAGAAGAGGAGGGGGTGGAGGAGAGAGGTGTGTCACAATCAGCATTTTGGAGGCGTGGTGGCGGAACAACCTCCAACACTACTGCACCTTGTCCTGCATCCTTCCCAGCTGCCAGCAGAGTCACCCAATGCGCCGTGAAACTTAGGTAACGTCCCTGTCCATGCCTGCTGGACCATGAGTCAGCGGTAATATGCACCTTACCGCTGACCGCCCTGTCCAGCGAGGCATGGACATTGCCTTCCACATGCCGGTAGAGAGCCGGAATCGCCTTCCGTGAGAAAAAGTGGCGTTTGGGTACCTGCCACTGAGGAACCGCACATTCCACAAACTCACGGAAGGGGGCAGAGTCTACCAACTGAAAAGGCAGCAGTTGAAGTGCTAGCAATTTTGCCAAGCTAGCATTCAACCGCTGGGCATGTGGATGGCTGGGAGCAAACTTCTTTCGGCGGTGCAGCAGCTGGGGCAGGGAAATTTGCCTGGTACAATCTGACGTCGGTGTACCAAAAGCAGATTGCCCACAAGTACTTGGCTGTGACACACCTAATTCTACACCTTCATTCCTCTCACTGCAGGTCTCAGAGAGGACTGAAGGTCTAGTGGGGTTGGAAATCTCAGCTGATGAGGAGCAAGGAGAGATCCTCTTTGTTCTTTGGTGTGGGTCTTTTAGATACGCTTGCCAACGAACTGCATGGCAGGTCAACATATGTCTGGTCAAGCATGTGGTACCCAAGCGGGAGATATTTTGGCCACGCGAGATACGCTTGAGACATATGTTGCAAATAGCAGCGGTGCGATCTGATGCACTCGTCTCAAAAAAGGCCCACACCAAAGAACTTTTTGAATAACGCGCAGAGACTGCAGCGCCCTGCACATGTGGAGCTTTGGGGTGTGATGCAGTCAATGTGCTGCCCTTAGGCTGGCCCCTGGAGGGCATCCTGCCTCGTTGGTGATGTGCTGCCGCCTCCTCCTCCTCCTCCTCCTCCTCCTCCTCCTCCTCCTCTCTCCTATCAGGCACCCACGTTGAGTCAGTGACCTCATCATCCCCTCCCTCCTCATCACTGGAGCAAACCTGGCAGTATGCTGCAGCAGGGGGAGCATGACTGCCAGATTGCTGTCCTTCTTGGGCACCCCCTCTGTCCGCGCTCATGTTACTGCCTTCATCGAGCTCAGTATCGTCATCAGAGCCTTCCAAACGCTGGGCATCCTCCTGGAGCATGTACCCAACACTGTGGTCAAACAGTTCGAGGGAATCCTCATGAGGACATGGTGGAGCTAGGGAAGGAGTCACTGATGACATTGAGCTGAGGGAAGAGGCCGCTGCTTTGCCAGACAAAGCACCCTGGGCATGGGTGAGAGAGGATGAGGAGGATGAGGACGGCTTGGTCATCCACTCGACCAAGTCTTCCGCATGTTGCGGCTCAACATGGCCAGCTGCCGAAAAAAAGGCCAAGCGTGTCCCATGGCCACGTGCTGATGAAGATGCACCGTCTCCACGACCAGCACTAGACACAGAGCCTGCTTGCCCTCTCTTATTGGCTTGTGACTGTCTGCCTCTCCTTCTTGGCCTTCCAGACATACTAATGGCCTGTAGCTGCACTAAGCTGGGATAGAACACCTGTAATTTTCTTCAAGTAGCTTTATATACTGTAACCAGACAAGCCTGCCTGTCAGTAGGAAGATAACAGGAACGGATCTAGCTGAACACTGTGAGCAGGACGCACTGTACTAAATGTAAATAGTCTAGCTGCCTGACCGTGGTACTAATAGGATCAAATAGAACACCTGTAATTTTCTTCAGGTAGCTTTATATACTGTAACCAGACAAGCCTGCCTGTCAGTAGGAAGATAACAGGAACGGATCTAGATGTACACTGTGAGCAGGACGCACTGTACTAAATGTAAATAGTCTAGCTGCCTGACCGTGGTACTAATAGGATCAAATAGAACACCTGTAATTTTCTTCAGGTAGCTTTATATACTGTAACCAGACAAGCCTGCCTGTCAGTAGGAAGATAACAGGAACGGATCTAGCTGAACACTGTGAGCAGGACGCACTGTACTAAATGTAAATAGTCTAGCTGCCTGACCGTGGTACTAATAGGATCAAATAGAACACCTGTAATTTTCTTCAGGTAGCTTTATATACTGTAACCAGACAAGCCTGCCGGTCAGTAGGAATTTAACAGGAACGGATCTAGCTGAACACTGTGAGCAGGACGCACTGCACTAAATGTAAATAGCAGGAACGGATCTAGCTGAACACTGTGAGCAGGACGCACTGCACTAAATGTAAATAGCAGGAACGGATCTAGCTGAACACTGTGAGCAGGACGCACTGCACTAAATGTAAATAGCAGGAACGGATCTAGCTGAACACTGTGAGCAGGACGCACTGCACTAAATGTAAATAGCAGGAACGGATCTAGCTGAACACTGTGAGCAGGACGCACTGCACTAAATGTAAATTGCAGGAACGGATCTAGCTGAACAATGTGAGCAGGACGCACTGCACTAAATGTAAATAGTCTAGAAGATAACAGGAACGGATCTAGCTGAACACTGTGAGCAGGACGCACTGCACTAAATGTAAATAGCAGGAACGGATCTAGCTGAACACTGTGAGCAGGACGCACTGCATTAAATGTAAATAGTCTAGATAGAAGATAACAGGAACGGATCTAGCTAAACTGAATACAGTGTATATATATATATGCAACACCTGGGATGCATATATATACACAATACACTGTAAGTGCAGCTAACTGACTGACTGTTCTGCCTAATCTATCTAACTCAAATCAAATGACACTGTCTCTCTCTCTATCTCTCAGCACACCGGAACACACACTACACAGGGCCGCCGTGCAGGCGGCCTTATATAGTGTGGGGTGTGTACTAAATCCCCTGAGCCATAATTGGCCAAAGCCACCCTGGCTTTGGCCAATTACAGCTCTCTCTACTGACGGCGCTGTGATTGGCCAAGCATGCGGGTCATAGTGCATGCTTGGCCAATCATCAGCCAGCAATGCACTGCGATGCCGCAGTGAATTATGGGCCGTGACGCGCCACACGAATTTAGCGCGAACGGCCCATAACGTTCGCAATTCGGCGAACGATCGAACAGCCGATGTTCGAGTCGAACATGGGTTCGACTCGAACACGAAGCTCATCCCTACTTACCATGCGAAGTTAGGCCAGTGATCTTCCCCACTGAGCTATTGTGTTCTGACAGGGGGATGCCCCCCCGCCAGAATAGTCTCATCAGCGCTCTCTGCTATTGGCTGAGAGCTCTGACCGGGAGTCGATCGAATTCTGTTTTTCCAGCATGCACGTCCGACAGACCGACGTACACACGGGCAGAATGTCGGTCAGTATTTTTTGTACCAGGCAAATGTCTCCTGACATTCTGGCCGTGTGTACGGGGCTTAAGACTCACTACACACCTTGTTTTGGCTGGCTTTAGGCTTATGCCAATGGCACCAGTTTGAGATGCTTTTCAGATCATTCAGAATTACCTGAAAAGTGCATTTGACCTCTTCTGCTCTGTATTTTATCTGCTTTAGTTGGATAATAATGCGTATGGTGAGTTTAACATTTGAGGTACAGACTTACATACATATGTATGTAACACAGAGCTATTATATAAGTAGCTCAAGAGTCCTTGCCAAGATCCTTTAAAGACAACAGGGATGAGCTTCAAATTCGGGTCATCCTCCAAACTCTAGCTGTGTCTGTTTCTAAAAAGTGGTCAATTATTGCATTTGTTAATGGCCATAGCAAACATAACCAATAACACAATTTCTGGGCTGTAGTCAGGTGACTTGTAAAGGCCAATCATGGGATTTTGCGAATGTGCCAGTACCCGTCCTATAAAAGTGAATGTTCGTATCAGCTTTTGTTCAGTGTTTGTTGCAACAGATAGTTAGGAAAAGCTCATGTTAGCTGTTCATGCTGGTGCCCATTGCTAAAAATAGTTTCTCCAGGTTTACATGCAATCACACACACCCAACAAGTGTGTTGTACAGTTGTTTAGCAAGTTGGGGGAGATATAATATGGATAGTTAGATGTCAGCTGAAAAAAATTATCTCTTTTTTTACATATAGGAGTTGATTTACTATAACTGGAGTGTGCACAATCTGGTGCAGTTCTGCATAGAAACCAATTAGCTTCCAGGTATTTTGTTAAAGCTTAATTGAACAAGCTGAAGTTAAAAGCTAATTGGCTCCCATGTACAGCTGCACCAGATTTTGCACTCTCCGGTTTTAGTAAATCAACCCCATAGTCACAGACACACTCACAGAGTTTGTTTGTTACAGCAAATTAGGGAAAGGTCTCAGGGTGTTATCAGGGACAGTTACATGCTACTGGTCATTGCAGGTGTCCATATTTATATTGAGGCCCAGAGGAGTATGTTTACAGTGGGGAAACAAATTATTTGATCCCCTGCAGATTTTGTAAGTTTGTCCACTTACAAAGAAATGAAGGGTCTATAATTTTTATCATAGGTGTATTTTAAATGATAGAGACAGAATTTCAACCAAAAACCTAGAACAAAACACATGATACAAATGTTGTAAATTGAGTTGCGGTGAGTAAAATAAGTATTTGATCCCCAAGCAAAACAACTTTGTACTTAGTGGAGAAACCCTTGTTGGCAAGCACAGAGGTAAGACGTTTCTTGTAGTTGGTGACCAGGTTTGCACACACATCTCAGAAGGGATTTTGGTGCAATCTTTTTGACAGATCTTCTCTAAATCCTTAAGGTTTCTTGGCTGTTGCTTGGAAACTCGAACTTTCAGCTCCCTCCATACATTTTCTATAGGATTAAGGTCTGAAGACTGACTAGGCCACTCCATGACCTTATTGTGCTTCTTCTTGAGCCACTCCTTTGTTGCCTTGGCGGTATGTTTTGGGTCATTGTCATGCTGAACGACCCATCCATGACCCATCTTCAGTGTTCTGGCTGAGGGAAGAAGGTTCTCATCCAAGATTTTACAATACATGGCCCCGTCCATTGGCCCCTCAATGCGGCAAAATCGGTGTTTACCTTTAGCAGAGAAACAGCCCTAATGCATAATGTTTCCACCTCCGTGCTTGACTGTAGGGATGGTGTTCTTAGGGTCATATATAGGGTCAGCATTTTTCTTCCTCCAAACATGGCGAGTCGATTTAATGCCAAAGTGGCATGTACAGTCATGGCGAGTACAGTCATGCCAATGAACATCTAAATGATTCAGAGAAGGATTGGGAGAAAGAGCTGTGGTCAGATTAGACCAAAATTGAGCTCTTTGGCATTAACTCGACTCGCCGTATTTGGAGGAAGAAAAATGCTGACTATGACCCTAAGAACTCCATCCCTACATTTAAGCACGGAGGTGGAAAATTAAGGATTTAGAGAAGATCTGTAAAGGATAGCACACTGAGCTTCCCAGTGCAGGCTGTGCAGGGGGGTGGGGGTGTGTTAGGACAAGTCTGATCATTGGAGGAGAGCACACTGAGTTTCCAGCATACGTATAGAACTGACTGTGGTGTGCTCTCCTGCTTAGTGTGGTTGGTTTTTAATAGGAAAGCAGAGGGACTGGCAGGAACACCAATGATTTCACATAAAGGAAGCAATACAAAGAGAGCAGGAGTCTTTCTCATACAGGTACATGGTACAGCAGGCACATATAAGGAACATGAAATGTTGGGGTAATAAACGCTTTAACAAAAAAAAAAAAAGTTGGAGTTATGGTTTTGGTTAATTCAATTAGGTTTTACCCATCACTGCAAAGTCATTTTAAATGAGTTCTATAAGAAGCAGTTATCACATGTAGGAAGACTTCTTGACGCTATTGAATATTTAGATCTACATCTTTAAAAGCCATAACATTGGCCTGTCATCCTAAATCTTTAATAAACAATGTTTAATTATTGTCCAAAAAAGAATGGTTAGTTTGTTTGAGGTATGAGAGTCTATTTCTACAGTCTCATAATAAATGCTTTGTGACATGGGCATAAAGATTTCACTTACCTATGTGCTTGCTGGAAAATTGTCATTCCAGAAACTTCCCTGAACATCCCAAATTATTTTGGTGGCCTTGTGGTCTTGAAAGACAAGAATTTTGGACTTTAAAGTTCTGACCGAAACTTCAAATTTTAATAACTTAAGAATTTGCTTATAATAATTGATTGTGAATACACTCAAATATTATCAAGGTCTAGCATTTCTGAGCATCCTTTGCAGTTTGTTGAAATAATAAGGTATCCAAGGTCACAATAATTTTAATTAGGTAGGTGCTAGAGGTGAGGATTTGTGTAGTGCAGGTAAATTTAGGCAGGCCTAACTTCAAGCTAGGCCTGTTTGTTTTTATCTGTGTGGGCTGGGAGTGGCTCAGAGCAGCAGCTGTGACTCACAGACAGCATCACTCCACTGTCACCTCCTTCTTCCTTCTGGAGGATTCTAGAAGAAGAGGAGGGGAAAAGAGGTGGAGCTGTCTAGGGTGTTTCAGGGCGCCCCGACCAATCCCCAACTAGGATTGGCAGGGGGCAGGACTTGAAATACCTGGGGTCAGCCCAGCTGGGGAGGATTTGTCGGGTGGAAGAACTGGAGATGAAGTACTAGGCTGTCGGGGCCTTTAAGGGAGCTCCCTAGTCTGGGGGTGGGGGGGTGACCTTGGGCGTGGGACTCTGGTGCAGGACAGAGACCTTCAAGAAAGCATGAAGGATCTGGACAGGAGGCACAGGAGGAGTCAGAGAGGCCAGCAGGAGCCAGTACTGCCAGGCAAATCTTCAGTGTGCAGTGGGGAGAACTGGAGAGGCATGAAAGAGAGGACTAAGGGGAAACAGTCAGAGCTGGGTGTGGAGCCAGTAGAGAGGATTGCAATTTCAAGGGCAGTGAAGTCGGGCAGCTGTAGCCAGGAGGGCTGGCAGGGCCTCAAGAGGACTGACTGGGAGCAGTAGTCCACCAGAAGGACAGCTAGCACTAACAGGACCTACATATTTCTGCTACATTATAGGGACCCGCGGTCCCTGTCTGCAAAGGGCAATTCCTAAGGCCTGGCTGAGCCAGTGTCAGGCCTAACCATGTGTTAGTTGCTCCTAAAGAGAGAGAGAGTAATAGTCTGCAAGCAAGAGTTTTGCAGGAGGAGTTTGAAGGAGTGTACAAAGAGTGTACATACAGTAGTTGTCCCTAGCAATTTTGCTATAATTCTAATGGGCATCCCATATTTCCCATACCCCATCCAAGTTGAATCCCCTTAATAAAATAACAAAAGCAAAGCAACGGACTGTTCATTGTCTTGGAATGTCTGGGAAGTGAATGCCGGGCCGGGCCGGGTGACAGGTGGGCCACATTTCTTAGCAGCCCCTACTGGGGTACCGCTACATAAAGGTCAGTCACTGAAGTTATACTTTCTTTATTTTTTACAACAAAAAGCATAGACAATTTTGGTAACCTGTTTCTCTTGAAATCTACTAAAAAATAATTGAAAGGATCGTATTTTGTTTTTTAGCAAAAGGAAAAAAAGAACAGCGCCGCTCTAAGCGCAATAAATACGTTTAAAAGTAGGCTTTAATATGCTTAAAATGCACTTGCATTTTGGCTGTATTAGGCAGGCATATATGCTAAAGGGTTTTTTCCCCCTCAGCTGTACTGGGCGTTCCTTTGATTTCCTGGCTGGGCAGCAGCGATTGCACACTCCCCAGCCACTGCAGTGGCATCCGTAGCTCCGAGGCTGGAGAGATCGCAGGCAGGCACATCAGCTGCACACGTCAAGAGAACACGTCAGGCGCTGGAGAAAAGGAGGCGTGGCTTAAGCTCTCGCGTTCGGAACATGCGTAATCCTTCGTCAGGCAGGGAATTCAGCTGTCCTCGGCTATGTTCTTATAGAGAGAGGGGAGGGGAAGGGGAGGAGAGGGGGCGGTGCCACGGACTACAGAGTTCAGCAGACCAATGCTGTATTTTACAGGCGCAAATGGATGCTCGTGTTGAGCAGTGATTCCTATGGACATATGGTGGACATGGGGCTATGGGTTATTGATAGAATGACCATACAAAAAGCAGGAACAAATAGAAACAGACATAGGTAACAATGATAATGATGGAATAAATATAAGTATAAAAATAAAATTGGATATGGAGCTAAAAATAAAAATATAAACATAGAAATGAAGAAAAAAAGAAAGTAGGAGGAATAAAAATAATAAAAATAATGCTAATAAAAATAAAAATAATAATAAAAATAAAAATGAAAATAAGATATACTTAAAATCCAATAAATTAGTGAACATTCAAAAAACCGTATAAGATACATAGATATATAGCGTATAATATTGTATGGTCAAAATTGATCAAATTGTCCTTGTATACACATACAGATCCCCCCCCCCTCTTTTTATTCAATTTTTATTCTATCCCATCCCCAAGTCTTTCTATTCCCTTCCATCTCAACTGACTTTATTTGTATAATTATTATTATTATCATTTTCTTCTCCCCCCTTTCTTTGTCTAATTTTATTTTTATTTTATTTCCATTTCTATTTCTATTTTTAGTCTTATTTTCATTTTTATTTTCATTATTATTTTTATTATCATTATTTTTATTGTTTTTATTCTCTTTTTCTTCATTTCTATGTTTATATTTTTATTTTTCCCCTCTCTCTATAAGAACATAGCCGAGGACGGCTGAACTCCCTGCCTGACGAAGGAGTACGAATGCGTCCGAACGCGAGCAGTAAAGCCACGCCCCCTTCTCTCCAGCACCTGATGTGTCCTCTTGACGTGCCCAGCTGATGTGCCTGCCTGCGATCTCTCCAGCCTCAGAGCTACGGACGCCACTGCAACGGCCGGGGACTGTGCAATCGTTGCTGCCCAGCCAAGTGATCAAAAGAACGCCCAGTACAGCTGAGGGGAAAAAAAACTTACAGCCAAAATGTGAGTGCATTTTAAGCATACTAAACCCTACTTTTAAACGTATTTATTGTGCTTAGAGTGGCGCTGCTCTTTTTTCCTTTTTTCATCTGTTACTGTAGAGAGCTTCTGCTATTTTGAGCTGGTTGCCGCCCGAACTCCCAGAGAGGAAGATGGGATAAAATCCCCCCCAAAAAAATCAAAACTAGACCTCAACTACTATCTTTACCAGTATTTTTACCAGTATTATCAATACTCTTTATTTACCTCTCCAATTGCCCTTGCTAGCGCTCCATTCAACCCTCTTTTCTTTTGTTTTTTAGCGGTGAATGATTGAAGGGTTTTTAAACACTGGGTATTCTCTCTACCAGATGGAAAATCCACCCAAGAATCTCATCACAAATTATTGGTGTGGATTATATATACAAATAACAAGACTAGTTGTGCATAGAGATGAATGGACGATGTAAAAATAGAAATCCAATTTATCACCAAGTCTGCTTGTCTAATGAGTCCCACCAGCATTACTGAGGTAAATATATCCACACAAACAGCCCAGGGACCATCTAAGGAGCCATTCCATGGAGAAAACTCCATTTCACAAACAATCATTTGAGTCCTCGTAGGGATTTGTTATTTCATTTCATAATTTGAAATGCATTTTTGACATATGTTAAATGTTAGAAACTAACTGGAATTGTTCAGAAACCTGGCATTGTGGCTACAAATGATACATTAAAAGTCAACCAAGTGTGACGAATAGCAGGTAATGCCGTGTACACACTATCGGACATTCCGACAACAAAACCGTGGATTTATTTCTGACGGATGTTGGCTCAAACTTGTCTTGCATACACATGGTCGTACAAATGTTGTCGGAAATTCTGAATGTCAAGAACGCGGTGACGTACAACACGTACGACGAGACGAGAAAAATGAAGTTCAATAGCCAGTGCGGCTCTTCTGCTTGATTCCGAGCATGCGTGGAACTTTGTGCGTCGGAATTGTGTACACACGCTCGGAATTTCCAACAACAAGTTCTGTTGTCGGAAAATTTGAGAACCAGCTCTCAAACATTTGTTGTCAGAAATTCCGACAGCAAATGTCCGATGGAGCCTACACACGGTTGGAATTTCCGACAACAGGCTCACATCCAAAATTTGTTGTCGGAAATTCCGACCGTGTGTACGCGGCATTAGTGTAAGGCTGGGTGTAGCCAAACAAATACTGTAGCTGCTGACTTTTAATAAAAGGACACTTACCTGTCAAGGGTTCCACTGCTGTCCTCTTTAGCCGGTCTTCATGTCCCTGGCGCTTCCATGCTAACTATGAAAAGCCGGCTGTGACTCCTTGCAGCCTCATAGTGTCAGAAACCATGAAATCAGACAGAGACAGAAGTACAGTTAAATCACACTTGTTTAATAATAAAAATAAATAGAACAAACATAGTCAAAACATAGCCAGAGATCAGGAACCGGAACGGATAGTTAGACAAGCCAAACATCAGGGAGCCGGAGATGAGCGTAGTAAAACAGCAAGCAGGATCTGGAGCCAGAAGGGATGTCAGCCAAGCAAGTCTTTTAACAGGAAAGCAGGAAATAGTCTCTGTGATGTTGACCAAGGCGAAGGCAGAGATCCTCTGGGTTGGATGGCTTAAGTAGGCAGGACTGACGAGCAGGATATCATCAACAGGTGAGTAACTGTGGAGAGATAGGAGCTGGCAATTAGCTGACAGCTGAGCGGCCAGCTCAGAGAAGGAAGGACTGAGCCCAGCCCTGACACATAACTGGCTTCCCACTGTGCATTCCCGAGCCGCGCTGCGCTATGTGAATGGTCCCGCAATAAAGTCCAACATGAATAGATAGGGTGTTTCCCTTAATACTTGGTGATAAACGATACTTATGTGTAGGAACTGTGATGCTGGGCAAAAACAGAGGAAGTGTCGTGCTCCCTAAACCAAACAGTGTGTGCTTTCGACCCGTCCTCAGACGACGTCATCTATGACGAAACGCGTAGGTTAGGGCCTACGACGGTGACGTCATCTTGGATCCAATTGGCTGGTTGGATTTCTGCCTGGAGTGTAGCCCGTAGGAATGCCATTTGCGATGTTTGTATGTTCGCTCAGCAATTTTAATTTTGTCATTCTGTGAGTGCAATATTTACTTCATTATTAAAGCTTTTAATTCCATTACTACACTATTTTTGCTTTATCTTTGAGCATTGTTGGAATCACATGGACACAGAACGGTCGGAGGGAGACCTTATTAAAAACACCTTTTCTATTCATGTTGGACTTTTTTGGTGGACTTATTGATTTATTCAAATAGAAAACAATCAGCGCATACAAAATAACAAAGCTAAAAACACTGTTGCAAGCTGAACACTAGGAGAAGATTCCACAGCTCCTCAAGAGATACAAATATATAATCATATAATCAGTGCAGTGCTAAACCATAAAAAAGTCCATTCCCTATAAGGGATCAAAGAGAAAGTCTGAGGTGAGCAGCCAATCTCTACATTGGTGGTGGTGGTGTGTCAGCCCAGGTGTTTTCTTTCCATTTTCCACATCGGTGTCACCAGAGCTCTCATTGGCTTATGGACTGCCTCTTTGATCCCTTATAGGGAAAGGACTTTTGATTGATTGAATCATTGCTTTTCTTTTTTCATCGTATCACTCGTTATCATTGGCACATGTTTTTTTGTCACCACTTTTTTTGATTTGTTTTTGTTCACTGAGTTTTAGCGCTGCACTATTTTTACACAGTTTGTCGTTTATAAAAGCGCAGACTCAAACCATTGATATGATATTTCCATCTTCTATATTTCTGTTCGAAATCCTTTATTAGAGAATTTAATTTAACATCTTGCAGTGCTTTACTTTTTTCAGTGAGTGTGCGTGTATGTTGACTTCTAATGTCTGGGAGCTGTTTATTTTCTGAGCTCAAATCAGGCTGTTGCATTTGTGCTATTTCTGCTTGCTGTGGTGGGTTGACTTGCTCTGTATTGACAACATCTTGCGCAATAGGGTCTGTAGGACTGACTTCTCTATTAGACAGCACTGTATTTTCACTTGTGTTTGACATGTTAAACTGTTCTGTATTAAAGGTGCTTGCTTGTTCAGCCTTTACTTGCTATTAGCTGCCTCAGTCAATTAATTGCGATCGATTCAAATGTTGTACTTCCCTTATCAAACGTATGGCTTTCCTTGCTAGCCGATTTCTGTGTGCAGCTTCACGGTTTCATGGCCTTCACAGACACAGCGAAGTGTTTTACTTTGCTAGCCAATTTCTGCATGCAGCTTCACGGTTTCATGGCCTTCACAGACACAGAAAAGTGTTCGACTTTGGCCTTCACAGACATAGAGAAATGTTCTACTTTGGCCTTCAGACGCAGAAAAGTGTTCTACTTTGGCCTTCAGACGCAGAAAAGTGTTCTACTTTGGCCTTCACAGACACAGAAAAGTGTTCTACTTTGGCCTTCACAGATGCAGAAAAGTGTTCTACTTTGTCCTTCAGACGCAGAAAAGCGTTCTACTTTGGCCTTCACAGATGTAGAGAAGTGTTCTACTTTGGCCTTCGCAGATGCAGAAAAGTGTTCTACTTTGGCCTTCACAGACACAGAAAAGTGTTCTACTTTGGCCTTCAGACACAGAAAAGTGTTCTACTTTGGCCTTCACAGACGAAGAAAAGTGTTCTACTTTGGCCTTCACAGATGCAGAGAAGTGTTCTACTTTGGCCTTCAGACGCAGAAAAGTGTTCTACTTTGGCCTTCACAGATGCAGAGAAGTGTTCTACTTTGGCCTTCACAGATGCAGAGAAGTGTTCTACTTTGGCCTTCACCGATGCAGAAAAGTATTCTACTTTGGCCTTCAGATGCAGAAAACTGTTCTACTATGCCGCCCTTACTCACAATGAGAAGGCTGAGGTTCTTGTCTCTCAGATGTTTAATGTACATATCAAGTTCTTACGCCAACACTTACATCAACACTGTAGAACTGAATAAAGAGAACAAATATGAAGGACAAATCATCAGACATACAGTGAATTACATATAAATCAAACATGACTTGAAACTAATAACTAGACAGAAATAAATCTACATACCACTTTTGCCTGCTTGTGAGCTAAGAGAGGGGTTTGTATCTTGAAGATTCTTAGTAGATGGCTTACTTTACACTTTAAACCTTGAGAGAACAGTACAACAGCACTGTACAATCTTCTTCCAATTGCAAGAAAAACAAACACTCAATTGCCACTCATTAAAATTAGAACAAGAGACGTTTAGACGTAGATGATTCTTTACTGTAAGAGCGGCAAGGACGTGGAATTCCCTTCCACAGGCGGTGGTCTCAGCGGGGAGCATCGATAGTTTCATGAAACTATTAGATAAGCACCTGAACGACCGCAACATACAGGCATATACAATATAATACTGACATATAATCACACACATAGGTTGGACTTGATGGACTTGTGTCTTTTTTTTCAATCTCACCTACTATGTAACCTAGCATGTAATGATGCATGATGAACTATATCCACATGGTATGGGCGTGCCCGCTAATACAGACACTTTGGCAGGCGGTGGTTGCTAACATCAGTTTGATGAGTAAGATACCCTTTAAACTTGATCCCCTGCTTCTCCTCTTATGCCGCGCACACACGATCGGTAATGCCGCCAGCAAAACTCTGATGAGAGCTTTTTGTCGGAAAATGCAACCGTGTGTATGCTCCATCTGTCTTTTGCTGGCAGAATTCCAGCCAGCAAAAGATTGAGAGTATGTTCTCTATTTTTCGGTCGGGAAAAGTTCCTATCCGAAAATGCGATCGTTTGCATGCAATTCGGACGCGCAAAAAATCACGCATGCTCAGAATCAAGTACGAGGCGGAAGATTACGAACTTTCGTTCTGGTAAAACCAGAGTTCGTAATGGAGATAGCACATTCGTCACGCTGTAAATTTTTGGATCTTTTAATGCAGCGCGTTCTTTTGTTCTTTATAATGCTAGAATAATGAATTTGTTTTGCTGCTGATATTCACACAGAGTTCTCACAAGCTTATTTCTTTATTATTTCTCGTGATCTCCTGAATAATCTTTTTGGTTTTTAAAGCCAGATCTCCATAATAATGTTTAGAATTATTTTTATAGTCATTTTTTTTATCAAGATCTCCAGTTTTTTTGATTATTTTTTAATTATTTTCTAGTGATCTCCATAATTTTTGTTTTTTTTTTGTGTGTGTCAAGTTACCACAACAACATTATTATCTTGTATTTTTAAATCTCAAGGAGGTTGGTTGGTGTCCCTTGTTAATTTGACATTGTATTTTTGAAATGTACCTGCGTACTCACAAACTGTCCTTTTTGAAGAAAAACACATAAGCAAGTATTTTCATATGAAAAAATCTACATTTATTCTGGCTCATAACAAAATAAAGAGGAGTGCAAAGCTGGTGAAACTGCTTGAATTTGCGAAGCCTTTGTACCCCAGGGCACACATCAACTCTTTGTAACTAAAAATTGGTAGCCTGAGAAGTCCATATAATAGGGAGCACAATCTGGTCCAGGACTGCCAGAGATCATGAACAGCAGCAGGTGACATATATGTCCCCAGGCTGTGGTACTACAACAGCCAGCGTCTTCTGTCAGACCAGACTGAACCTAGGCCATCACTTTCTTGTCTTCCCTGCAGCCTTCCCTCCATGCTTTCCTGCAGCCTTCCCTGCAGCGTTCCTTGGAGGCTGTGGCTCTGGAGGTGGACTTGTGGTAGGAGGAGAAGGAGGATGGGCAAGCGCACATAAGTGCATGTTCTCACTAATTTGGTCCCTCAACCCCTTCTGAAGGGCCTGAAAAATAATATTCTCACACATGAAGCATTGGCCGTCCTCCATTTGCTGCAATTTTGCAGCTACATAGCAGCCATAGGCCTCTTCAGCGTTGGGGGGTGTTTTCAGGACCGCATTAGCATCCTTAATGAGGCCCAGTGCTGCCTCCTCCAAATTACTCCCCTTCCTGGCCCTTTTTGTTGTAAGGCGGAGGGTAGGCACCTGGAATTGTGTGAGGCTACTGGGCCTGGCCTCCTCCTGGCTGACACTTACCCCCACCTCCTGGCTGACACTTACCCCCGCCTCCTCCTGGCTGCCACATTCCAGAGCCTCACCTGGCTGAGGTCTTCCTGTGTATGAAAAAGGGACTTAGTTTTAGATTTTGGTTCATCAATCACACACAATTTTCAGCTCATGACTGTTGCAAATTGAATGTTAATAAATAGAAAGAACTATCATTCTGAGCCCAGCATTTTTCATTCTTGTCACAATCATTGTTGGCCCCTACTGTCTATTGATATGTAAAACACTTTTTGTTCAATCATTCATTTGTTATCAATAATAACATCTAGTTAACAACAATAATTTTCGGACAATAAAAATGTTCAAAAATACTATACCTGGCTACAGCTGGGCTCCTCAACTTCTTCCAGGATGGAAGGCCCAGGTTGGTTCTCAGAAGCCTCAGCTGGGGTTGAGGGAAGGGTGGATGGAAGTGTAGAAAGTGATTCCCTGGCTTCAATATGGTCTTCCAGAAAACGCATCCTGTTGTAGTACCACAGACTGGGTACATACACATCCTTTGCTGCTGCTCCTGATTTCATGGAAGCCTGGACCTTATTAAGCTCCTTACTATACGTGCTTCTGAAGCTACCAATTTTCTTATCCACAAACTCGATGTCTGCGTTGGGGACCTGCGTCTGCACAAATTGCAGCAGTTTCTCCAGCGATGCCTTCCTAGCTGGTTTATTTCAATATAAGAGGTTTTTAACCTCCCACAAATTTCTCATATCCCTGTATCTGTCTATGAACTGGCCCATGAATTCAGGGTCTTTGAATTGTTTCATATTTGCTGCAAGACAAAACACAAGACCAAAACACTAATATCAGGATAAACTCTCCTAATCTTCTCCCAATATAGGCCTCAATCTCGAATCAGTATAGGCCACTGATGTCCCAAGTTTAAATGTTACCTTCGTTATAACGCTCGGCGCTTCCTCCACTCACAGATCGTATGTACGACACACGCGTGTTAGCGTTATATACACTGCGCATGTATGAAACTCCGCCTGCGTCACCCGCCCCTAACGTTCTTTCTCGAATATTCCCCGCCCCTTCTCGTTCATCGCAGTAGGAGAGGAACATGGCGGAGACACAGCAGGTGCGTAATAGCAGTAACGAGGAGGAAAGGCCGGAGCCAGAAACGTCCGGATCGCGCAGGAGATTTAAGGCCTCAAATATGGCCTTTATAGAGAAGGTGGAGATGGTGGACATCTTGAAGAGGGCCGACTATGACAGGAAGTATGAACCTACCTAAACCCAAATGTGAGAAAGGCCAAGATCATGACTAAAGTTGTGAAGAGCCTGCACAGGAATTTTGGGGTACGACGATCTAAGGAGCAATTGAGGAAATGCTGGTCAGACCTGAAATTAAGGGAGCAGGATCAGTATAGAAGGATCAAGAAAGTGCTTCTAAAAAAGTAAGTAGTTGTCATGTGTTCCGATTATTATTAGTACTTGCATGCTGCTCCATGTGCCTTTCTTTACTGATTTACAGTTTAAAATGGCTACTTTCATGTTCATGGGCACAGTAATCGGTCGTAGGAAACATCATTCATTCGCCAACTAAATACAATGTTTTTGGCAGATACAGGGTTAACTACATTTGGTCATGCTACTTTGTATTAAAAGAAGTTTAGGACATTGTTGTCTAGATGTGTTTGAAACTAGAAAGATTTGCAAACTTGATTCAGTGTAATGTAAGGAGAGGACACTCAGCAGCTGTTTACACATCGGGACTCAGGAGAACTAGTGTGAGACACAAGCAGGGCTTTTTTTCTCAAACAATAGGTGCTGGAACTCAACCACGACTCCCCCAAAACCCCATCAAATAGTGGGTGTGGTCGTATTTCACAAACAGTAGAAGGGTCTTAAAGGGGCATTAAATATCAGGATTGCATTACATACAGGGTGCAGAGTTCATGAGGGTTACACACAGAGTTCAGAGCTTTTACTTGTAAACACAGAAACCAGACTTCTGTGTTTACAAGTGATAGTGGTGAGCAGGCACCAAAGGGTCTGAGCCAGAGGTGGTGGAACTGAGTTCCACCAAGTTCCCCCTGAAAAAAAGCCCTGGACACAAGAACAAACTTTTTAGGGTGTCCCACAAAAGGAACTTCAGTGTATACTTGGGGTGTCTCCATGTGTGAAACTTGTCCAAAAAAGGTAAGTATTCAACCTTTGGTAAGGGAAAAAATCATGTCTTCAGCTTGGAACTCTGCCAAAACAGACAATTGTACCCCACTTCCAAGCAATGTTTCACATCCCTATTTCTGGCCTCAAATATCTGTGTGCTAAGTATACCTTTTGTTTCATTCTCATAGGGGAGAAAAGACTCCGGATGTCTGAGGACACCAGGAAACCCCCATCTCCTGAAGAAGGGGAACAGAGGACACCACAACCTGAGGATGTGGAGGAAGGAGAGGTGGTTGAGATTGTCACCACAACAGGTGAGTGTCTGACCCCACAGATTCAGGTAATAGATGTATGCCTGCATATTTATAATACATGGTGTGCATTTTTTTTTTTAGGTGATGTGCATGTTGTGGAAGAACAATCTCCTCATTTCATGAGTGACAGCGCACAAAGGCTAATCCAAGACATAATGTTTTGTAGTCAGGATTTAGACCTCAGCAAGCAAAAAACAAATAACATAGAACAAAAACTGAAGAACATGATTGATGTACTAGGAAGAATCTAAAGAACCACAAAATGACACCATATTTTTGTTTTTTTGACCAACTTTTATCCATTTTTGAAGCATTTTAAAAACCAAATTTTGAAGATGCACATAGTGTGTCAACATGTGCTATCTGCCATCAGGGGATATCAATGTATGCATTTTGTGGGTGCAACCCCTTCCTCATAACTCAAGTAGGTGAGAGGAAGTGGTTGCACCCCCAAAACACGTCCATTGATCCCCCATGATGGGAGATAGCACATGTTGACATTAGGCATGGGATCAGGAAGGAAACTGGTATGTCGCCGACACCACCGCCATCAACACAATACTATGAAACCCTTTATAGTTAAAATAGTATGCCCCTGAGTGGGCTGGTGAGACGATGTGGACGTGCTTCCCATCGATTGCCCCTCCGCAGTTGGGAAAGTCCCAACGATGAGCAAATTGGGAAGCCACAGTCTGCCATTCCTGTGGTGTTGAAGGAAACTGTGGAGTCAAAAAAGAAAAAAAATTATTAGTACTTTTTCACATAACATTGCAAGCAGATTAGACACAAACATTCTTGGCCAACATCAGTATAACATTTATTTTAAGGAGTATTTAAAGACAAAAATATAAGGTCCACTTATCAGATTCCTCAACCCCTCTGATGGGCCATTGGAAACATTTTAGGGGGGTTATAAATGAGTTTTGGACCCCCCAAAAAAGCCTCTGGCACTCAGCCTGAATTTAAGGACAACAATAACATTTGGACACATTTTAGGGGGTGTTTAGGGTAAAGCACTACAATGAAGCTGACAAAATACATTGTTAAGTGACTAGGCTAGGTGTATATGGGCCCAGGATAGCATGCTGGGGAGGTTAGTGAAGGAAAATATGCATGAAGGACATAAAAGGAGCATTAAAATCTCACAGCATACATGAGGACAAAGAGAACATTCACAGCATATTACAATCATGGTAATTAGGGAATGATGAAAGAAATACAAAACATTAGCATACATTAAATACATAGAATGTGATGTTAAAGGAAAAAACTTGCCCTAATATAGTCCTTTTGCAGGACCTGTATGATGGCAGAACAGGTCTCTGGAATAATGATCCCCAGAGCCTGGGGGGAGATGCCTGTAGAGAACTTGAGGTCCGGTAGACTTCTCCCCGTCGCCAAGTACCGCAATGTGGCGACTAGCCTCTGCTCTGGAGTGATGGCTTGCCGCATGCAGGTGTCCTGCTTCATAATATAAGGGGACAGCAAAGCCAACAGATAGTGAAAAAGGGGTCCCTCATCCGAAAAAAATTCCTGAAATCATCAGGATTATTCTTCTGGATCTCTCACGGCAAAGGCATATGAGAGAATTGGTCACGCTGGAGCAACCAATTCTTGGTCCATGAACTCCACCCCACCCTGTTCATGGACTGGGCTTGGGGCAAAGCAAGAACCCCAACACCAAGCCCCCGCATAGCACGAACGCTATGACGAGTATGTAACCGTAATATGGCTTCAAAACGTCGTCTGGTCAGAACGAACTAACAGAACGCACCAAAGAACAGAAAGGCCTGTGAAGAGTGAGCTGAAAATCAGAAATGAACGGAGAAGAACGCACTGAAAAATAGATACGAACTGACTACACGCACTGAAAACCAGATACAAACCCACAAGCACAAACTGAAGAGCAGTAGCGATTGGAAAAGCACGAGTCTGAAAAGCGCGAATCGACTCTCACCAAACTTCTACTAACACGAGATAAACACGAGATTAGCAGAAGGAGCCCAAAGGGTGGCGCGCTGAGTATTGAACTTACGTTTTCTAGACCTGTCGTACGTGGTGTACGTCACCTCGTTCTGGACGGTCGGAATTTGGTGTGGCCACATGTATGCAAGACAAGCTTGAGCGGAATTCTGGCCGAAAAACCATCCAAGATTTTTCCGACGGAAATTCCGCTTGTGTGTACACGGCATAACTGTATATATACCTACTAATTACACACACACACCAAACTGTTTACTTTTTATACTGCTTACTATGCCAGGAAAACTATACTAATTAACTGGAAGGCACCTGAACCACCCAGGATTTCTACATGAAGAACAATGGTGATTGCTACTCTTCCACTGTATAAGCTGATGTATATGGGCTGCAACTGGCCAAAAAAGTTTCAGAAAATATGGTTGGCATGGGTAGAGGCCAGACACCTTACGGTGTAGTCTGTATCGTGACCCCTGCCCCCCCCCCCCCCAAACTTTTATATTAATTTTATATTTTTTTTCTCCCTTTTTTTCCTTTCTTTCTCTTCCTTCCTCGAGCCCCCCCTCTTCTTCTTCAACCCCCCACCCCCACCCCTTTATCTTCGCTGACCTGAACCAACACTAGAACTCCCCCTCACGCAATTTAATGCATTAAATATGATGATGTTGGTACCTGTGCCTTCCAGATGAGTTGGATGTTTGTATTCCTATGTTCCTCACTAGTTGAATCTGTCTAATATCCGTAAGATACTTAAGCCAATACATGTTAGATGAAATACATCGCTCTCTTGTAATGTCTACAGTTATTCACATGTAAACTGATGTTTTATCTTAATAAACATTCCTTCTGTTAAAAAAAATAATGCATGATGGGGGAAATAAATGAACAAGTAAGCACACATCTAGAGGAAATTAACCGTATAATCACAGAAATGTGCTTGCCAGTACAAAAATCTTTAAAGTGTAAACCCCTTACAACCACTTTAACCTACAGGTAAGCCTAGATTAAGGCTTACCTGTAGGGGCAAGAAATATCTTCCAAACCTAAAACGTTTAGGAGATATTTGCAGGAATAGAGGCACCGATGTCTAGCACATCGGGCGCAGGCGCAATGAGCATGCCATTTCTAACGGCGATCATGCCGTTAGTGGCGGCACCAGCGCGCATGCGCGGGAGTGACGTCATCGCGGCTCCGGCCAGTCACAGCGCCGGCGCCGCTTTACCTGAAAGTCACTGCGGGATAGATGGCGGCATCGGGGGTGGCGAATGAGGGCCGATTCGGGGGGTCTCGATCTCAGGTAAGTAATTCATAATGAGCTTATTTGCTATGCATACTAGCTCATTATGCCTTTGCCTTGCAGGGTGTGGTTTTTTTTATGTATTTATTTTTTTTTTATGAGGCTTTACTTCCTCTTTAAACATCTATTTCAATGTGGGATTTTTTTTTTATATGTAGCTTTGGATCAAAGCCCAATATATATTATTTTATATCATATAAAGTTCAAAGTTGTAAACAGTTTATGTGGAGCCTCTTAACTTTTGCACGCATCGGTTAATCACGGCCATTTGGAGACACATACAGAGAAACTTGAAGGAGAAAAAGACATTTCATTAGTCCTGGGAGACTAAATCGCTTTTTCAGACCAAACTTAGTTGTGAGGTCACATCAATTAAGGTGAGCACAAAACCCAAGGGGGGAACACTGGGGAGCAAATTTTATTTTATGAATGATAAGATATATTGGACTTTGATCGAAAACTACATCGATAAAATCACACATTGAAATAGAGGTTTAAGGAATGTGTCACTGAAATGTATGTTTTTCATGTTTTGTTCTTTCACAAGGGGATTCATTAGTTTACTGCACACTTTAACAACTTTACGACCGCCCGCCGCAGTTGTACTGCGGCAGTTTGGCTCTTCTGCGCAAACCGCCGTCATTGCACGACGGCTCGCGCAGGCTGCAGGGAGCGTGCCCGTGGATCAAGGGGACTCAATGTCTGCCAGCAGCCCATGATCGCCTAATACAGAGGCAGAATGGGGATCTGCCTTTGTAATCAAGGCGGATCCCCATTCTGACGGGGGACATGTCAGAGATCTTTTGTTCCCAGTGTTCGGGAACAGTCATTTCCCTGGTAGCCCATCCCCCCTACAGTTAGAACACGCTGAGGGAACACACTTAACCCCTTGATCGCTACCTAGTGTTTACCACTTCCCTGCCAGTGTCATTTTTACATCGATCAGTGCATTTTTACAGCACTGTTACAGCAATCTAATAATGTCACTGGTCCCCAAAAAGTGTAATTTGGGGTCAGATTTGTCCGCTGCAATGTCGCTAAACATCGGAGATTGCCGCCATAACTAGTAGAAGTGATAAAAAAATAAATTAAAGTCCCTAAATCTATCCCATAGTTTGTAGACGCGATAACTTTTGTGCAAACCAATCAATATACGCCTATTGTGATTTTTTTTTTTTACCAAAAATATGTAGCAGAATATATATGAATATGTATAATATAAGAATATGAATATATAATATATACATATAAAAAAAAAAAATATATATATATATATATATATATATATATATATATATATATATATATATATATATATAAATATATAAATATATATAAATAATAAATATAACTATAAATATATATATATATATATATATAATATAAAAAATATATAAAAATATGTATCAGCCTAAACTGATGAATACATTTGTTTTTTGTTATATATATTATATATTGTTATATATTTTTTTTGGATATGTATTGTAGCAAAAATGAAAAAAATATCTTTTTTTTGTTTTTTTTCAAAATTGTTGCTCTTTGTTTATAGCACAAAAAATAAAAATCGCAAAGTTTATCAAATACCACCAAAAAGCTCTATTTGTGGGGAAAAAAAGGATGTCAATTTTGTTTGAGTACAGTGTCGCACGCCCGTGCAATTGTCAGTTAAAGCCAAATCAAAGTTAAAGGGGGCAAATCCTTCCGGTCCTTAAGTGGTTAAGGAAGAAATGAAAAGAAATGAAATAATGTTGATGGCACTGTTTATATATTTTTGATTTTGAATATGGATTGCAACAATTAGCGCAACTGTTTATTTATTTTATTCAACACTTTATCACATTTATATGGGGAGTGTGCTACCAGTTGCTGGCTGAGATATTAGATGATTCCAAAAAACACTAGTTGCTCGCAAGACTTTTTGGTTATCCTTTATGGAGAAATTAGTCGCATGCGAAAACGGCGATCTGAATACTTTGAAGTGCAAAGGAGGGATTGGAGGTCTTTTAGACCCCTGATCCCTCCATAAAGAGTACCTGTCACCACCTATTACTGTCACAAGGGATGTTTACATAAAAGTGATCAAATTTTTTTTTTTAAACACAATTTATTAATATAAAAATAAATAAAATAAATCGCGCCCGCATATGTAAACGGTGTTCAAATCACACGTGTGAGGAATTGCCGCGATCGTCAGAGAGAGAGCAATAATTCTAGCACTAGACCTCCTCTGTATCTCTAACCTGGTAATCGTAAAAAAAAAATGCCGCCTATGGAGATTTTTAGGTACCGTAGTTTGTCGCCAGTCCACGAGTGCGTGCAATTATAAAGCATGACATGTTTTGTATCTATTTATATCTATCTATCTATCTATCTATCTATCTATCTATCTATCTATCTATCTATCTATCTATCCGGCATAACATCATCTTTCACATTATACAAAAAAAATTGGGCTAACTTTACTGTTTCGTTTTTTTTTTAATTCATAAAAGTGTCCCTTTCCCAAAAAAGTTGCGTTTAAAACTCCGCTGCACAAATACCGTGTGACATAAAATATTGCAACAATCGCCATTTTATTTTCTAGATTCTGTGCTAAAAAAAAATAAATATATATATATATATATATATATATATATATATATATATAATGTTTGGGGGCTCTAAGTAATTTTCTAGCAAAAAATACAGATTTTAACTTGTAAACACCAAATGTCAGAAATGGGCTTAGTCATGAAAGGGTTAATAGAGCAGGAAAGAGCCCTGAAAGGAAAGAAAAGAAAACAGTTACAGCAATAACAGGGTTAAGCTGATGAAGCATGCCAAGGAACTAAACAGCACAATAAAATGAAATAACCTTTGTTTTCTCAAATAACCTGTGTAAAACAAAAGCACACTAAGCTAGTTAAACTGGAAAAACTGGATTAATTTAACAGCAACAATAGCTGAACTGTCAATCCCCAAATTATTAAAGAACGCCTTTTGCAAGGTGGGCTTTCTGGAAGGGATACCAAAGGCAGGTAACCAGCAAGGATGACCAGATCAGTGGGCTGTACCTTAAGAAATCAGGAACCAGACTGAATAAATTTAAAGTGGTGTTCTGGCCAAAATTATACTTTTTAAATAAAAATACCCCTATAATAGACAAGCTTAATGTATTCTAGTAAAGTTAGTCTGTAAACTAAGGTCTGTTTTGTTAGTTTATAGCAGTAGTTTGTTATTTTATAAACTTACAGCAGGCTGTGGCCATCTTAAGTGTGGGCATCTGAAGCCAGACTGTATTTCTTCCTGGATCCCATCCTTGCAGATCTCGCACATGCTCAGTGCAGCACAAGCAGTGTAATAGGTTTCAGGTCAGGTTTCCATAAAAACAGCAGTTTCAGAGGAAGTTGCCGCCTCTTCCCAGAAGGCATTGCAAACAGGAAATGATGCGATGGGCCGCTGCCAGGGAGGAGGAAGTGAAAAATGAATACAGCAGATATACAGTAGGTGCTGAGAAAAAAAATAAAAAAATATCCATTTTGTTTACAGTGCACAGTTTAGTGAGGGATGCTAAAGAGCTGTAAAAGTGGGTGGAACTCCACTTTAAGTGAGGTTTATTAGCATAAATATCACTCCAACACCAGTAAACCATGAACAATGTAAAGTGACAAAACAAACATGATAGTCAGGGGCGGTCCATACATTAAGGGCACACGGGTGCCGTCTCCCCTTTCCATCGCCGCCGCCACCCCCTATTCAGGACGCCGGGCGTTTGAATTACAGAGGTGAGGTTTTTTTTTTAAGCACCTGATTAGAGCCAGAGCCAGGGCTCCTCAGGCTCACTTTGCCTATGCTTGCAGCAATTCCGTACATGGACAACCACTCTGGATGGGGTTCTCCCAGCACCCCGGGCTCTCCCACTCCTCAGGACTTTCTGCAGTCTCCTCTGTGGACTCGCTTGTCAGCTCAGCTTTCTTAGCCACCAAAAAGCACAAAGAGAGAACAAACAAGCCATAGTGTTCTCTGCTATGATTTATTCACTGGCCAAAAAGAATAGAAACACTCACATTAAACATAAATGTAACCGCGGTAAAAACAACATCCAGTAAGAATGTAATATGACAGCGCTGCAAAAAATCTGGACCGCTCTGCAAAGCACTCGGTGTTAGGCTCCTCCCATAAGTGATGACATCACTGGCATGACCTCAGCTGACGTGTTGTGCCCTGCTTTTGGACGCACTACATTTGGTATATATCATCGGTTAGAGGTGTGAATCACTTTTCAGTGTTGGCTGGGTAATATCCTTTTAGAGATGTAGACATAATTTCACATGCAGTAATTTTGGTATATTCAATCTCTCGATCAAGTTTATACTTTTGCTTTAAGGTTGTATAAATAAATCCAGACACAATCCGCTAGAATCACTGGGAGCCATCACATACCATGGAGAAATCAGATGAACAAACAGAAGTTGTTCTACTGGCTGCTGGTTCATATAACCCAATCACTACAATGCACTTGAGGATGCTTGAAGAGGCGCGGGACCATCTTCACTCTACAGGTAACCAGAAACCTACCCATTGCTAAGCAGTCCTGCCATGCGGCGAGAAAGTTCTGAAAAAGTTGTATTTATGATATGGCATGTTTCTTATTACAATATCTGATGTGGAGCACTCTTCTGCAACAGGCATAAGCAAACAATACCCTGAGCTTAGGAAAAACCCAAAGAAAGCAGAACTATAACAATACAAAGCTCAAGCTGACTACAACCTAGCTACAATTCTAAATTGGAACTGGAGAATAGGGCATAAGGTTCTGTTCAGATCTGTGCAAACCATGTTCTGAACCCCTGAAAAACAACCCAACACCATAATCCCCCCTCCACCAAATTATTTGGACCAGTGCACAAAGCAAGGTCCATAAAGGCATAGATGAGCGAGTTTGGGGTGGAGGAACTTGACTGGCCCGCACAGAGTCCTGACCTCAACCAGATAGAACACCTTTGGGATGAATTAGAGTAGAGACTGTGAGGCAGGCCTTCTCATCCACCATCAGTGCCTGACCTCACAAATGCGCTTCTGGAAGAATGGTCAAACATTCCCATAGACACACTCCTAAACCTTGTGGACAGCCTTCCCAGAAGAGTAGAAGTTGTTATAGCTGCAAAGGGTGGGCCAACTCAATATTGAACCCTACAGACTAAGACTGGGATGTCATTAAAGTTCATGTGCGTGTAAAAGCATCCGTCCTGATGACAATATAATGTATATTCGGCAGTATGTACAGTATCTCACGAAATTGAGTACACCTCTCATATTTTTGTAAATATTTTATTATATATTTTCATGTGACAACACTGAAGAAATTACACTTTGCTACAATGTAAAGTAGTGAGTGTACAGCTTGTATAACAGTGTAAATTTGCTGTCCCCTCAAAATAACTCAACATACAGCCATTCATTTCTAAACTGCTGGCAACAAAAGTGAGTACACCCCTAAGTGAAAATGTCCAAATTGGGCCCATTTAGACATTTTCCCTCCTGGTGTCATGTGACTCATTAGTGTTACAAGGTCTCAGGTGTAAATGGGGAGCAGGTGTGGTAAATTTGGTGTTATCGCTTTCTCTCTCTCATACTGGTCACTGGAAGTTCAACATGGCACCTCATGGCAAAGAACTCTTTGAAGATCTGAAAATAAGAACTGTTGCTCTACATAAAGATGGCCTAGGCTATAGGAAGATTGCCAAGATCCTGAAACTGAGCTGCAGCACGGTGGCCAAGACCAGTGGTTTCACAGGACAGGTTCCACTCAGAACAGGCCTCGCCATGGTCAACCAAAAAAGTTGAGTGCACGTGCTCAGCTTCATATCCAGAGGTTGTCTTTGGGAAATAGACGTATGAGTGCTGCCAGCATTGCTGCAGAGGTTGAAGAGGTGGGGGGTCAGCCTGTCAGTGCTCAGACCATATGCCTCACACTGCATCAAATTGGTTTGCATGGCTGTCGTCCCAGAAGGAAACCTGTTCTAAAGATGATGCACAAGAAAGTCCCCAAACAGTTTACTGAAGACGAGCAGACTAAGGACATAGATTACTGGAACCATGTCCTGTGGTCTGATGAGACCAAGATAAACTTATTTGGTTCAGATGGTGTCAAGCATGTGCGTCGGCAACCAGGCGAGGAGTACAAAGACAAGTGTGTCTTGCCTACATGGTGGTGGAAGCGTCATGGTCTGGGGCTGCATGAGTGCTGCCGGGATTGGGGCGCTACAGTTCATTGAAGGAAAGATGAATGCCAACATGTATTGTGACATACTAAAGCAGAGCATGACCCCCTCCCTTTGGAGAACTGGGCCACAGGGCAGTATTCCAACGTAACGACCCCAAACACACCTCCAAGACTACCACTGCCTTACTAAAGAATCTGAGGGTAAAGGTGATGGACTGCTCAAGCATGTCTCCAGGCCTAAACCCTAATGAGCATCTGTGGGGCATCCTCAAATGGAAGGTGGAGAAGCGCAAGGTCTCTAACATCCACCTGCTCCGTGATGTCGTCATGGAGGAGTAGAAGAGGACTCTAGTGGCAACCTGTGAAGCTCTGGTGAACTCCATGCCCAAGAGGGTTAAAGGGTCAAGGGTTTAAGGATCCAACTGACAAAAAGCTGGAAACTTTTTTTAAAGCCTCTTTCTCTGTGGCGGGCACTGTGGTCCAGCCTACGGTCGCAGCAATTGGCATGTGCCAGTTCCTCAAGGAACAAAATGAAGCAGGTGCTTATCCTCCTTTCCACTGAGGAGGCCGAGGTTTATGCAGACCTTCCTAAAGCCTTGTGTTTTATGGTTGATGCCTTTATGGATTCTGCTCAGCAAGCATCTCGCCTCACTCTCCTGCTGGTACACATGCGCAGGTCCCTTTGGCTTAAACATTGGGCAGCTGAGGCTTCATGCAAAAAATATTTAACTGGGTTCCCGTTTCTTGGAGAACGCCTGTTTGGGGATGATCTGGACAGATATATCCAGAAGATTACCGGGGGTAAAACCACGTTGTTACCGGTCAAAAGGAAGAGTAAGCCTCATCCTCCAGGCAGTGGCGACGGCCTCCCCAATCAAATACTAGGGGAAAGGTCCAAAGTCAAGCCCAAATGAAAAAGAAACCTTAGGGTCAAAAATCTGGTAAACAGTTCTGGTAAACAGAACCCCAAAGCCTCCCTATGAAAAGGTGCCCCCCCTCGGCCGAGTGGGGGGAAGGCTGCTGCAGTTTGCAGGCGCCTGGCGGGAAGAGATTCAGGACAAATGGGTAGCCTCCACGGTGTTTCTGGGCTACAAGCTAGCATTCCGGGAGCTTCCGCCATCTTGTTTCCTAAGGTCAAGAGTCTCCAGGGATCCAGAAAAAAGAAGGCCCTTACTTCGGGCCTTAGAACGTCTGTTATCCCAAGGGGTAATTATAGAGGTGGCCCCGGAAGAGCAAGGCTCAGGGTTCTACTCAAACCTCGGTGGATCAGCGCCACTTTCAAATTGTGGCCCCACCCCTGGCAAATCTAAGGGCTCAGGGCATAACTGTGACAGCTTATCTGGACGATTTGCTACTCATAGAACAGTTCGTAACACGCCTAAGCCACAATGTGTTTTGCACGGTAAAGTACCTAGAGTACCTAGGCTGGGTCCTCAATCTACAGAAATCCTCCTAGCAGCCCCTAAAAAGGCTGGAGTACTTGGGCATGATCATAGACACAGTCCAAAGCAAAGCGTTCTTACCCAGATCAAAAGCCAGGGCCATAAAAGATTCGATCCGGGTGGTCACAGCAACAGGAAATCCCTCCATCCGACTATATATGAGACTATTGGGGAAAATGGTCGCCTCTTTCGAGGCTGTCCCTTACGCCCAGTTTCACTCGAGGCCTTTACAAAGCAGCATCCTCTCTGCCTGGAACAAGAGGGTACAAGCCTTGGACCTTCCAATGTACCTATCCCCAGGGGTGCGCCAAAGCCTCAATTGGTGGTTACTGACCAAGAATCTTCTAAAAGGAGAGTCCTTTGTCCCAGTTACTTGGAAACTCGTAACCACAGATGCCAGCCTGATAGGCTGGGGAGCAGTTCTGGAAGAAGCTTCCACCCAGGGAAGATGGTCCATAGCCGAAAGGCTCTTGCCCATCAACATTCTGGAAATACGGGCAATTCATCTAGCCCTCATGGTCTGGACTTTCAGACTACAGGGTCATCCTGTCCAGGTACAGTCCGACAATGCCACGACTGTGGCTTATATCAATCACCAAGGAGGCACCAGGAGCCTGGATGCCCAAAAGGAGGTAAATCACATTTTTTTCTGGGCAGAAAGGCATATTCCTTGCTTGTCTGCGATCTTTATTCCAGGGGTAGAAAATTGGCAGGCGGATTTTCTAAGCCGCCAGCAGCTGGGTCCAGGAGAATAGTCTCTACACCCTGACATATTTCAGACCATATGTCAAAATTGGGGTACCCCGGATGTAGACCTGTTTGCGACCAGGTTCAACAAAAAAACTGGACAGCTTTGTGTCAAGAGTAAAGGATCTGCTAGCACAAGGGTCAGATGCCTTAACAATTCCATGGGATCGGTACTCTCTGATCTATGCCTTTCCTCCAATTCCTCTTCTTCCGTGGTTCCTTCAGAGGGTCAAAATGGAAGCAAAGTCAGTCATTCTGGTGGCCCCAACTTGGCCCAGATGACCTTGGTATGCAGAGATCGTAAAGATGGCAGTGGGAAGACCTTGGGTTCTCCCGATGCGTCCAGATCTGCTCTCACAACGTCCAATATTCCATCCTGCCTTACGAAGTCTGAATTTGATGGTTTGGCTGCTGAGATCCACATTCTGAAAAGCCATGGGCTCTCGGAATCAGTCCTTTTCACTCTGGTTAATGCCGGCCTCCAGGCTCATCTACTACAGCAAAACTAAAGGCATATGTTTCCTGGTGTGAACCCGGGGGGCATCCTAGAAAGTATGCCATTAGCAGGATTCTTGCTTTTCTTCAATTAGGCATTAAAATGAGGCTGGCTTTGAGCACTATCAAGGTCCAGATCTCGGCCTTTTCAGTATTCTTTCAAAGACTACTTGCCTCACATTCCCTGATCCGGGCCTTTGTTCAGGGGGCACTGCGCTTGAATCCGCCAGTCAAACCTCCTGTGTGCCCATGGGATCTGAATTTGGTTTTGTCAGTTCTGCAAGAACAACCCTTTGAACCATTGCACCATGCTTCTTTAGTTCTTCTGACAAAGAAACTGGTCATTTTGGTAGCCATTGCCTCAGCTAGAAGGGTATCAGAATTAGCAGCTCTTTCTTGTAAAGAGCCATATTTGATTATTCACAAAGACAGGGTGGTGTTGCGTCCTCACCCGACTTTTTTACCCAAGGTGGTCTCAGGATTCCATCTGAATCAAGATGTGGTCCTACCGTCCTTTTTTCCAGATCAGCGGAAGAGGAGTTGTTACACTCTCTAGATGTTGTAAGAGCAGTCAGTGTCTATCTGCAGGCAACCGCTCAGATACGAAAGACTGATTGTCTGTTTATTCTGCCAGAAGACCTCAGAAAGGGACAGACAACGTTGAAATCCACTATTGGATTATCTATCTATCTAGACTATCCAACTATCTAGATGGATTTGGCAAGTTATTATTCAAGCCTATGGTATAAAGAAGAAGATTCCTCCTTTTCAGGTTAAGGCACACTCAACTAGAGCGGTTAGTGCTTCATGGACAGTGCATCACCAGGCCTCCATGGCTCAGATCTGCAGGGCTGCAACTTGGTCTTCAGTCCATACATTCACTAGTTTCTATCAGGTGGATGTAAGAGGGCATGAGGATGCCGCCTTTGGGCGCAGTGTGCTGCAGGCAACAGTATAGATTCTCTTGTCCGTTGGAGGTCTATGTATTTTCTGATCTGTGTCTCCCTCCCCTCAATTTGGGCATCCCACTAAGTAATTACCAAACCTATGTGTCCTGTGATGTATGAACAAGAAAATAGGATTTTTAAATACAGCTTACCTGTAAAATCCTTTTCTTGGGAATACATCACGGGACACAGAGCTCCCGGCCCTCTAAGGGGTTATACGTTGGGGTACCTATTGCTTTGCTACAAAACTGAGGTACTCTCCATATGGGAGGGGTTATATAGGGGAGGAACTCATCTGGTAATTAGGGTTACCAGTGTCCCATTACCTGAAGGTACTATCTAACCCACTAAGTAATTACCAAGCCTCTGTGTCCCGTGATGTATGCCCAAGAAAAGGATTTTACAGGTAAGCTGTATTTAAAAATCCTATTTTCTTCAGTGTTGTCACATGAAAAGATAGAATAAAATATTTACAAAAATGTGAGGGGTGTACTCACTTTTGTGAGATACTGTAAGTGGCTAATTCTCCTATATGTATTTGTTGATTTTCCCATGCAGGAAACTATAAGGTAGTAAAAGGTATTATATCTCCTGTGAGCGATGGATACAAAAAGAAAGGCCTAGTCGAGGGACCACATCGGCTGTCAATGGCCCAATTGGCGATTCAGACATCAGACTGGATAAAGGTGGACCCTTGGGAGTGTTTGAAACAGGACTGGACGGACACTGTAGCAGTTTTAAGGTAACCCATAAAGGCAAACCAATACCCTCCAGAGTATGGGGGGAACTAGAAATTGGGCCATACCCTAAAAGTCAGCAGTTGACAAACCTGCTGGGACTCTCAACCATTGTAGGAGTTGATTGTCTAGTCCTGATGAATAAGGCAAAGGAAAAGTTTTATTTTTTAAACTTTTTTTAAATACCTTTTTCAGACACCACCAGCAGCAGCAGCGTGTGGATATGAATTATGGAGGGAATATGGATACATTTGGGTACAGGGAGACTAACAAGCATAAAAGGGACAGCAATTGCCAGGATGTCCCTGAACATAACTACTTGGAAAGCAGAGGTAAGATATGATGGCCAAATGATTTTGTGATGCTCCTAAACTTTAAGATATTTAGGCACGGGTAGTGAGAGCTCCACTGCAGCTGCACCCTGAAGCCTAACCTGTATCAGCTTTCAATGCAGAAGAGCACCCCATTTTCACCCATCTATCCTACACCTGGTGGTACCTTTTTCAGCTACACTATATTGTCAAAAGTATTGGGACACCTACCTTTACACGCACATGAACTTTAATGGCATCCTAGTCTAATGCCCCGTACACACGGTCGGATTTTCCGACAGAAAATGTTTGATAGGACCTCGTTGTTGGAAATTCCGACCGTGTGTAGGCTCCATCACACATTTTCCATCTGATTTTCCGACACACAAAGTTTGAGAGCAGGATATAAAATTTTCCGACAACAAAATCCGTTGTCGGAAATTCCGATCGTGTGTACACAAATCCGACGGACAAAGTGCCACGCATGCTCAGAATAAATAAAGAGATGAAAGCTATTGGCCACTGCCCCGTTTATAGTCCCACGTGTTTTACGTCACCGCGTTTAGAACGATCGGATTTTCCGACAACTTTGTGTGACCGTGTGTATGCAAGACAAGTTTGAGCCAACATCAGTCGGAAAAAATCCTAGGATTTTGTTGTCGGAATGTCCGAACAAAGTCCGACCGTGTGTATGGGGCATTAGTCCGTAGGGTTTAATATTGAGTTGGCCCACCCTTTGCAGCTATAACAGCTTCAACTCTTCTGGGAAGGCTGTCCACAAGGTTTAGGAGTGTGTCTATGGGAATGTTTGACCATTCATCCAGGAGTGCATTTGTGAGGTGAGGCACTGATGCTGGACCAGAGGCCTAGCTTGCGGTTTCTGCTCTAATTCATCCCAAAGGTGTTCTATCGGGTTGAGGTCAGGACTCTGTGCAGGCCAGGCAAGGTCCTCCACCCCAAACTTGCTCATCCATGGCCCCTTCCTGTTCCAACATGACTGCATACCAGTGCACAAACAAGGTCCATAAAGACACGGATGAGCGAGAGTTTGGGGTGGAGGAACTTGACTGTCCTGGACTAAGACTGGGATGCCATTACAGTTCATATGCGTTCATGTTCATGGCAGGTGTCCTAATACTTTTGACAATATAGTGTATGTCCCTTCCAACACGTACCCAAGTGGTGAGTGCAAAACTCAACAAGACAAAGATGGCGGTTTTTCACTAACACCTGACGGGAGATTAATTTGCCTTGGACACTAATACCACTGTGCTACTAGACACTACCAAATCCTAGAAGTTACCGTATTTTTTGCTCCATAAGACGCACTTCCCCCCCCCCAAAAAAAAGTGGGGGAACATGTCTCCGCGTCTTATGGAGCAAATACTGACCAGGCCTCCTCCCCGTCACCGCTGCCATGTCACAATACCGGGCTGGCTGTCTATCGCGAGTGCCAGTCGATCTCCCGGCTGAGCCCGTCACTCACAGAAGACAGAGCAGCCCGAGTGGCCGAATGGTCTGTCTTCTATCTGAGTGACAGGCAGATGTGATGACGTCCTCGCGAGTCGCCAGGCACAGGTAAGGCTGCATTACTTGGGACAGGTCAGGCTGCATTACTTGGGACAGGTCAGGCTGCATTACTTGGGACAGGTCAGGCTGCATTACATGGGACAGGTCAGGCTGCATTACTTGGGACAGGTCAGGCTGCATTACTTGGGACAGGTCAGGCTGCATTACTTGGGACAGGTCAGGCTGCATTACTTGGGACAGGTCAGGCTGCATTACTTGGGACAGGTCAGGCTGCATTACCTGGGACAGGTCAGGCTGCATTACTTGGGACAGGTCAGGTTGCATTACTTGGGACAGGTCAGGCTGCATTACTTGGGACAGGTCAGGTTGCATTACATGGGATAGGTCAGGCTACATTACATGGGACAGGTCAGGCTGCATTACATGGGACAGGTAAGGCTGCATTACTTGGGACAGGTCAGGTTGCATTACATGGGATAGGTCAGGCTACATTACATGGGACAGGTCAGGCTGCATTACATGGGACAGGTAAGGCTGCATTACACGGGACAGGTCAGGGTGTATTACATGAGAAAGGTCAAGCTGCATTTCATGTAACTGGTAAGCCTGCATTTCATTGGCAGTGGCGGCTGGTGCTCAAAATTTTTGGGGGGCGTAAAACTGAAAAACTCCGAAAAAAACAATTGCAGCCTCACTGTATCATCAAACGCAGCCACAGTGCCCATCAATTGCCGCCACTGTACCATCAAACGCAGCCACTGTGCCCATCAATTGCTGCCACTGTGCCCTCAAACGCAGCCACTGTACCATAAAAACGCAGCCACTGTGCCCATCAATTTCCGCCACTGTTCCATCAAACGCAGCCACTGTGGCCATCAAACGCAGCCACTGTGCCCCATCAAATTCTCCCACTGTGCCCCATGAAATGCTCCCACTGTGCCCCATCAAACACAGACACTGTGCCATATCAAATGCTGCCAGTGTGCCCCCCGCCGGCCCGCCGTCTGCACTTACCCTGTCTCTGTGGGACAGCTCCTTAATGCTCCTCGATGTCTTCTCCCGTCCTCTCTTCCCGTCCTCTGCTATGATTGGGCGCCTGATAGGCGTCCAATCACAGTGCCTGTCATTTCAATCAGGTGACAGGTAACAGATCCGAACCCCTGATAGGCGGAGACACGATTTAGTGTTAGGAAAGCGAATGTTCATTCGCTTTTCTAACACAGCTGAGTGACCTGCGAGAGCGCCCAGCATGGCGCTCGCAAGAGACCTTTTTTGACGCCTATTAGAGCCTATGGCTCTTATCAGGTGCTTCAAAAATACATCCCCGCCGCTGTAGTTTAGGCGCCCGGCACCCGAAATAGGGCCGGGCGCCTGAATAGGGGGTGGCAGCGGCGGCCATAGATAGATTCATGCAATGCATGAATCTATCTATTGGAGCTAGAGGGGGGTGGCAGGAGAGAGGGGCCGGCGCCCGTGCGCCCTTATGGATGCACCGCCACTGTTCATTGGCACAAGTCAGGCTGCATTTCATGGGCACAGGTCAGGCTGAATTTCATTGGCACAGGTAAGGCTGCATTTAATTGGCAATAGTCAGGCTGCATTTTATGGGCACTGGTAAATATTTTAGTACACCATTTGGTTCAGAATCTATGGTATCTCAAAACACTCTGACCACAAAACTGGAAAAGGTTAAACTGGATGTTTTCATTATACAGTAAGATCTAAAAAACCTCTTTGAAAGGGTCAAGGAGACCTGGCATGGTGGAGGATCAGCTGCCTCCCTTATAGAGTGCCTCTTGCCAACATCAATATCAGCTACAGACACTTTTACCGAGGCGTAGCGACTTTGAAAATAAACTATGAAGCTGTAACTTAAGATTTGTTGGCCTGTCATAAAATGCAGAGGGATCCAACAGGTTTCCTAGAAATGACTCTAAGACCTCCACAATAAATACGCTATGTTCTGTCTGGTGAGGCTGCCAGTTACAAATGGTGCTCCATCTTTTTTACTTGAGTGTAAAGTCTCATCAAAACAATGCCTGACTGACTACCTAACGGCCATGAGTAATATTTTACCTTTGCTGATATTCCAGCAGAATACCTGCCTAGTCTCAGTTCCTAGACCACTGCCAGTGCTAGTAACCAATACCGTTTCCATAAAAGTCAATCCATAACTATTCCAGGATCCCTGACCCCTGATTGTTTAGCAGCCATATCCCTACTGTGATCCTGGATCCCTGCTTCAACCAGTCATGGACTATTATGGGTCTGCCCCTGTATATCAACCTATGTGTGTACCCAGCTTTTGAGTCACTAATTATGGTCAGATTACTGTATTGGGGGGCATGCTATCTAGATTTCTCCAGTTGAGGCATGCTTCTCAAATAGAGCTTTCCTCTCTTGCCATAGAACTACCTGATAACGCCTTAAGCCAGCCATAGATAGAGTGATTTTATTTCCTGCAACCATGGGTTGCACAAAAAAAAACCCGCGCAATTCCCCCATTTACACAGTCAGGGTTGATGAGGGAATCCCTCCCGTGGAGCCATTATGTTTCCCTGAGAGAAAACAGTGATTATTGCTAGTGGCTATAACAGCCACAAACAGTAATCATACAGTGGGGACGGAAAGTATTCAGACCCCCTTACATTTTTCACTCTTTGTTATATTGCAGCCATTTGCTAAAAATCATTTAAGTTCATTTTTTTCCTCATTAATGTACACACAGCACCCCATATTGACAGAAAAACACAGAATTGTTGACATTTTTGCAGATTTATTAAAAAAGAAAAACTGAAGTATCGCATGGTCCTAAGTACTCAGACCCTTTGCTCAGTATTTAATAGAAGCCCCCGTTTGATCTAATACAGCCATGAGTCTTTTTGGGAAAGATGCAACAAGTTTTTCACACCTGGATTTGGGGTCCTCTGTCACTCTTCCTTGCAGATCCTCTCCAGTTCTGTCAGGTTGGATGGTTGTGAAGCCACTCCTTCAGTATTTTTGCTGTGTGCTTAGGGTCATTGTCTTGTTGGAAGGTAAACTTTCGGCCTAGTCTGAGGTCCTGAGCACTCTGGAGAAGGTTTTCGTCCAGGATATCCCTGTACTTGGCTGCATTCATCTTTCCCTCGATTGCAACCAGTCATCCTGTCCCTGCAGCTGAAAAACACCCCCACAGCATGATGCTGCCACCACCATGCATCACTGTTGGGACTGTATTGGACAGGTGATGAGCAGTGCCTGGTTTTCTCCACACATACCGCTTAGAATTAAGGCCAAAAAGTTCTATCTTGGTCTCATCAGACCAGAGAATCTTATTTCTCACCATCTTGGAGTCCTTCAGATGTTTTTTAGCAAACTCCATGCGGGCTTTCATGTGTCTTGCACTGAGGAGAGGCTTGCCATAAAGCCCCGACTGGTGGAGGGCTGCAGTGATAGTTGACTTTCTACAACTTTCTCCCATCTCCTGACTGCTTCTCTGGAGCTCAGCCACAGTGATCTTTGGGTTCTTCTTTACCTCTCTCACCAAGGCTCTTCTCCCCCGATAGCTCTGTTTGGCCGGACGGCCAGCTCTAGGAAGTGTTCTGGTCCTCCCAAATGTCTTCCATTTAAGGATTATGGAGGCCACTGTGCTCTTAGGAACCTTAAGTGCAGCAGATTTTTTTTGTAACCTTGGCCAGATCTGTGCCTTGCCACAATTCTGTCTCTGAGCTCTTCAGGCAGTTCCTTTGACCTCATGATTCTCATTTGCTCTGACATGCACTGTGAGCTGTAAGGTCTTATATAGACAGGTGTGTGGCTTTCCTAATCAAATCCAATCAGTATAATCAAACACAGCTGGACTCAAATGAAGGTGTAGAACCATCTCAAGGATGATCAGAAGAAATGGACAGCAAATGAGTTAAATATATGAGTGTCACAGCAAAGGGTTTGAATACTTAGGACCATGCAGAGGCGTATCTAGGGTATGGCAGCCATGGCAAGTGCCATGGGCGCCATAGGGGGGGGGGCGGCAAAAAAGCACAGAAAATAAAGTCCCACTACCCGTCCTCTCGCGGCCGCCTCCCGCTATACTCTTGTCCCCGGCGCCACGACCGGCCTGCTGGAGCGCAGCGCCGGCACAGCAAATTAGCAAGTGAGGAGGCCAGGAGGGAAGCCAGTGACAGGCGCCCCCCCCTGACGGCCGATGAGTTGGTCTGGCCAGAGTGACCGCCCCTGGGTCATCTACGCAGAGATAGAGTAACTGGCGGAGGCGGAGCCTAATGCTCCGCCCAGGGCCGGATTAACATAGGGGCTAGTGGAGCTGCAGCTCCAGGCCCCCCCCTCAATATAGGCACATGGAAGTGGCTTGTCAATTCCTGTGTGCCTTCCTGAAGGAAGAGGAGCCCTCTGTGCACACATGGAGGAGACAAGTCAGTGCAGCCGAGTCCTGTCTCTGCCGATGCCTGACTCCTATCACAGGATCTGTTCACTCACACAGATCCTCCATGTCTGGGGGAGGGGCGCTGATGTCCTAACCAGCAGGAGCCCGGGAGGAAGGACATCTCCCATACTGTTATGATAAGGTCAGTACATTTGTTAGGGGGATGTTGTGTAATTATTGTGCTAGGGGACAGACTGCTGCTTCCCCCATGTAATGTGCTCTCTTGTGCCCAGTGCCCACCATGTCATGTGCCTTGCAGTGCCCACTATGTAATGTGCTGTGCCCACCATGTCCTGTCATGTGCATTGCAGTGCCCACTATGTAAAGTGCTGTGCCCACCATGTCATGTGCATTGCAGTGCCCACTATGTAAAGTGCTGTGCCCACCATGTCCTGTCATGTGCATTGCAGTGCCCACTATGTAAAGTGCTGTGCCCACCATGTCATGTGCATTGCAGTGCCCCCCATGTAATGTGCTGTGCCCACCATGTCATGTCATGTGCCTTGCAGTGCCCCCATGTAATGTGCTGTGCCCACCATGTCATGTGCCTTGCAGTGCCCCCATGTAATGTGCTGTGCCCACCATGTCCTGTCATGTGCATTGCAGTGCCCACTATGTAAAGTGCTGTGCCCACCATGTCATGTCATGTGCCTTGCAGTGCCCCCCATGTAATGTGCTGTGTCCACCATGTCATGTGCCTTGCAGTGCCCCCATGTAATGTGCTGTGCCCACCATGTCATGTCATGTGCCTTGCAGTGCCCCCCATGTAATGTGCTGTGCCCACCATGTCATGTCATGTGCCTTGCAGTGCCCCCCATGTAATGTGCTGTGTCCAGTATGTCATTTGCTTTACATTGCAGTGCCCACCATGTAATGCGCTGTGCTGACCATGTCATGTGCTGTGCATTGCATTGCCCTTCATGTGATGTTCAGTGCCCACTATGTCATGCTGTGCCTTGCAGTGCCCACCATGTCATGTGCTGTGCCTTGCATTGCCCACCATGTAATGTGCAGTGCCCACCATGTCATGTGATGTGCCATCCAGTGCCAACCATGTCATGTGCAATGCCCACCATGTCATGGCTGTGCCTTGCAATGCCCGCTATGTAATTTGCAGTGTCCACCATGTCATGTGCTGTGCCATACAGTGATCCCACCATGTAATGTGCAGTGCCCACCGTGTAATGTGCAGTGCCCACCGTGTAATGTGCAGCGCCCACCATGTCATGTGCACTTCCCACCATGTCATGTGCTATGCTGTGCCCACCCTGCCATGTGTTGTGCCCAGCATGTAGTGTGTTGTGCCCACTGTGTAATGTGCTGTGCTGTTCAACAGTGCCCACCATGTCATGTGCAGTTCCTAACATGTAATGTGCAGTTGCATTTCCCACCATGAAACGTGCTATGCCATGCAGTGCCCACCATGTAATGTGTTGTGCCCACCATGTAATCTTATGTGCCATTCAGTGCCCACCATGTAATGCGCTGTGCCCACCACGTCATGTGCTGTGCCATGCAGTGCCCACCATGTAATGCGCTGTACCCACCATGTAATGTGCTGTGTCATGCAGTGCCCACCATGTCATGTGCAGTGCCCATCATGTAAATTGCTGTGCAGTGCTCACCATGTCATGTGCTGTTTTGTGCCCACCATGTCATGTGCTGCACCATGCAGTGCCTACCATGTAATATGCTGTACTCACCATGTAATGTGCTGTACATTGTCTACCATGGCATGTGCCGTGCAGTACCCACAATGGAATGTGGTGTGCAGGGCTCATCATGTCATATGCAGTGTCCACCATTTAATGTGCTGTGCTCACAATGTAATGTGCTGTGCTGTGTCATGCAGTGCCCACCTTGTCATGTGCTGTGCAGTGCCCACCATGCTATGTGCAGTACCCACTATATAATGTGTTGTGCCCACCATATAATGTTCTGTGCAGTGCCCACTTGTAATGTCCAGTGCCCACCATGTAATGTGCTCAGCTGTGCCTGCCATGTCATGTGCTGTGCCCACCATATAAGGTCCTGTGCCCACTGTGTGCATGTGCTGTGCCCACCATGCAATGTGTTGTGTTGTGCAGTACCAATCATGTCATGTGCTGTGCCCACCATATAATGTACTGTGCCTACCTTGTAATGTGCTGTATTGGGCAGTGCCAACCGCGTAATGTGCTGTGCCCACCATTAAATGTGCTGTATCCATGTATCCACCATGTAATGTGTTGTGCCAACCATGTGATGTACTGTGCTATACCCCCCCCCCCCCCCCCCGTGTAATGTACTATGCTGTGCCCCCCACAGACTCACCCCCTCACTCCCACCCCCCTCTCTCTCTCATCCCCTCTCTTTCACCCTGTTCTCTCACTCACCCCCTTCACCCCCTACCACCCTCTCTCTCTTTCACCCTCTCTCTGTTCCCCTTTCTCTCTCTCTCTCTCTCTCTCTCACCCCCCCCTCTCTCTTTAATTTAAATTTAACAAAAAATTGTTTGCGTTTTCATTTTATTTATTTTCATAAAAAGGCCCACCAACATCCTTAGCACCAGGCCCATGATGCTCTTAGTCTGGGCCTGTCTATAGGGGAACATGGAGGCTGGCGACCAGGAGAAGAAAGAGACATCAGAGTAGAAAACCAATTGAACCCCCCCCCCAGGCAGCAGCAGCAGGTACTAGTACTGTACAGCACCTGTCACCATGATATTGATCATCTTGTGCATGTGTACCAGTAACCAGCACCAACTTCAAAGCAAGCAATCAAATATAGTGCTCAAACAATTTGGATTAAATAAATATGCTTAGCCATAGATATCATAAAGTGTAAAAAAGTGATTTGTGTTAGTAGTACCTGCTTTTGCACAAATCACTTTATTACACTTTATTTATGATATCAATGGCTAAGCATATTTATTTAATCCATATTGAGCACTATATTTGATTGGCTACTTGCTTCTGCTTGTGCCTGGCATACACACACACACACGCACATGGTGATGACTTAGACCCCTTTCACACTGAGCCGCCCCGGGCGTCAGCGGTAAAGCAGCGCTATTGTAGCCCCGCTTTACCGTTGTTTTAGCAGCGCTATTCGGCTGCTAGCGGGGGCGGTTTAACCCCCGCTAGCGGGCAAAAAAAGGGTTAAATCCACAAAATGCCGCTGCAGCAGCGCTTTGCCGGCGGTATGGCAGCACTGCCCCATTGTTTTCAATGGGCAGGAGCGGTGGAGGAGAGGTGTATTCACCGCTCCTCCACCGCTGCAAAGAAGCTGCTGGCAGGACTTTTTGTGACATCCTGCCACCGAAGCGCCCTCAGTGTGAAAGCACTCAGGCTTTCACACTGGGTTTGTAGCTGAGGCTTTTTTCAGGCGCTATGCTGGCGCTATTTTTAGCGCTGTAGCACCTGAAAAATGCCTCCAGTGTGAAAGGGGTCTTAAAGTCATCATGGGCGATTCTGCGTGTGTGCCAAGCAGACTGGGCCGGCGCTACCACTAGGCAAACTAGGCAGCCTAGAGCACCCGGTCGCTGGTGATTCTACTCCCTTTCTACCTCTGTACAGTGTCAGAGGCGATGGCACAGCATTTTTGGGTGCTGGTAAGGCCGCATTTATGGGTGCTGATGTTACTGTATTTATGGGTGCTGATGTTACTGTATTTATGGGTGCTGATGTTACCGAATTTTTGGGTGCTGGACAGGGGCGCAGTTTCAGGTCTTGCCATAGGCGCCATTTTCACTAGATACGCCTCTGGGACCATGTGATATTTCAGTTTTTCTTTTTTGACAAATCTGCAAAAATGTCAACAATTCTGTGTTTTTCTGTCAATATGGGGTGCTGTCTGTACATTAATGAGGAAAAAAATGAACTTAAATGATTTTAGCAAATGGCTGCACTATAACAAAGAGTGAAAAATTTAAGGGGGTCTGAATACTTTCCGTCCCCACTGTATGTAAAATCCGGCAGGCTGGTTGTACCCAAGGTTTATTGTTCGCTGGGTTCATTCAGCTTGCCCATACATTGGTATGAATCTTCGACGGTTTAGCAGGAACCGGCCGAGATTCGAACCAGGTATGGGCAGGCTAAACTGTCTATGGCCGGCTTTAGTGAGGCTTTAAAAACATCACATTTACCTAAATTGATCTCTGTATTATACCACCAGCTACAGGAACCAACAGTACTGGCAGAAGCTCAAATTAGGAAGGCTTATTGGAAACTGCATGTGAGATCTATAGATAAGAAAGAATGGGATGGTAATGGACAAATCTCCTTAAAACTATCAAATAAATACACAACTTTACATCCTACATTTTTAACACCTATTCACTTTTCTAAAATCATACCCTCTTACAATCGTTTTTAACACTTGGCACTTTTTATCTCTTAACTTGGTCCTGCCCAGCCATACAATACTACTGGTTAAAGGGAGAGAGAGGGGGGCGCCAAACACACCATAGTGTAATAGTTTAATTTATGGTAATAGTTAAAAGCAGAACAAGCGGTTTAGGCAGTAAAACCATATCTCAGTGAAAAGTGTATAACATCAAGGACCAGAAGAGCAGTGGATATATTTCTGCCGGGACTGCTGCAGCCGCATGGATTCCCTCGCTGCAGCCACTGTATGAAGCCGGTGTGGATTGCTGGGAACAATGCCTAGCTAACTGTCAAAACTCTAGAGCTGTCAGGAAACGCATTTTGAAGGTTAGATTTACCTTCATCTGCCCTTGCCTACAGGATTAACTACTTCCCTACCAGGCCAATTCTGACACTTCTCGCATACATGTAAAGTGCTGTTCAGCTTCTCTAATCACTTCTGCTTAGAAGGCAATCGGCGGCTGCAAATTTTGATAACAGGATGATGCCTGTAGCTGCAGGCATCATCCAGGTATAATCACTCCAACCCAAGGACGTCCATGGATGTCCTACGGTCCAGAAGTGGCTAAATGCAATCATTCCGCTGTCCGGGGTTAAGTCATACTGCTTCGGGAATTGAGAATGGGGCTGGAAATGTAGTAGCAAACCATAGAGGGCTGTTAAACAGCAATTACCTGTGGTGCAAAAATGAGATGCCATGGTGTCAGGGCTGGGCTCTCAGCCCTTCCTTCTGTGTGCTCAGCTGTCGGTTAATTGCCAGTATTCATCGTTGCACAGTAGCTCACCTGTTGATCATCTCCTGCTCGTCAGTCAAGCCCAAAGCCAGCCGCTTCTGGCTATTCAAACTGCCTGGTTCATTTCATCAAATGCCTTTGCCTTGGTGAACATATCTAGAGACTCTCTGCTGTCTTCCTGTTGAAGACTTGCCTGGCTGACTTCTGGTTCCTGATCCTGTCTGCTGCCTCTGACTATGCTGATCTCTGTAAAAACACAAATCTGTTGCGCTAAATATACAGATAAATAAAAAAAAAGCAGCTAACACTAAATTGCTGGATACAATTAGCGTAATGTAAAAAAAAGGTGTAGCGCTTAAAATCATATGCAAAGTTCATAGTAGGAAAATGTTCCAAACATAAGTAAAAGTGGAGCCAATCAGAGCTATCACCACCGAGGAGAAAAGACGCTTCTATTGGACGAGATCCACCATGGAGGGAACTTCAGAAGGCAATAGAAAAACCATCACCATCACCCAAACTAACTGACCCTTACCATCAGTGTATGGGTTATACACATAATATGTAACCAAATGATGAGAATGATCTTCCCAGAATCAGAAGCGATCCTCTGCTCATGCAATCCCAAAACATCCCTCTCCTTCTGGACCAGATGGAAAATCCTAGGAGACCCTCCTCTCAACAGGATAAAGTGCCAGGTGCGTTCCAATGGGCGTATGGTAGCTCGAGAACCATATGCATGTAGGGAGTATAAAAGGAACGCTCATTGCGCAAACTTCTTAACAAGGGGTATTTATTGTATAAATAAGTAAAACAAACTCACATTTAATAAGAAATACGGAGGCAATATGAATCGACCAGCGCTTCTAACCATCAAGATGGCCGCCGTATCTCCGTCCAACCACGTCCAGCGTCACTCGTCTCTGACGTTGCCCAACGTTTCATCATCAACATGCGTCTTCAGGGGCCCCTGAAAATGAAATCATAGACCACGCAGGGGCAAGGAGGAAATGAGCTTAGCTCATTTTCTCCTTGCCCTTGCGTGGTCTATGATTTCCAGTGTGTTCCTGCGTATGACTTGGTCTAGCTGACTTCTCTTCTGATCCCTGTTCTTGATTATTTGCCCTGGACAATGCTGACTTCTGGTGTCCTGATCCTGGCTTGTCGAATTACCAGCTTTGGCATCTAAACCCTGGTTTCTGCTTTTGAATACGTTCCTGAACTGTGTTATTTTTGCTATTTCATTGAGCCTTGGTTCACATTGATGCGATTTGGCATGCAATTTGACAATGGCATGCCAAATCGGCAGCTATTGCCCACAAAGGAACCGTCCAAATCAGTGCGACGCCGAATTTGCGGCGCCGCACTGATTCCCAAAAGTTGTTTTTGTACTACTTTTGTCGATTTCAGGTGCGATTTTAATAGACATCTGTGCAGGAAACCGTACAGATGTCTCTGAAATTGTCGGACTAACATGCGGGAATGAAATTGTGCGAGTTCAACTGAACGCGCACGATTTCAATACCGCATCAATGTGAACCAGGGCTAAAGGTGATTTTAACTGTACTTTCTGTCTCTGCCTGGTTTATGGTTCCTAACAACAAGGCTTAAGGGACAGTGCACTGCAGACTTGAGATCTTTAACCCTTGGTTAGAGCAGACAGTCCTGCACATCTAATTTACAATTGGTAATGGAGATCTGTCAGCACAGTGAGGACAAGTTTAATTATGATAAACATTACCTCCCTACCCCTCCTTCAAAAATATATTTAATAATTGTCCAATATATGAAATGGCCATATTAGTTCCTAGCGCACATAATTAATAACCATATCACTTTTTTAAAAAAAAAGGAAATTATGAGTTTTTGTTGTGTTGTGTCTTCCAGCTGTCCCTCAGGTGAAGCTGCTGTGTGGGGCGGACATGTTGGAATCATTTGAAACCCCCAACCTGTGGAAGCCTGAACACATAGTGGAGATTGTATCTTCTTTTGGTCTGGTCTGTACCGCCAGGATGGGAAGCGATGTGCGGAACATCATCTACAAGTCGGATGTCCTCTGGAAGTACAGGCATAATATTCATTTGGTGGAAGAGTGGATCACCCATGACATCTCTTCTACCAAAATCCGGCAAGCCTTACGGAGAGGGTTGAGTATCCGGTATCTTGTGCCTGATCCAGTACTGGACTATATAAAAGACCATGACTTGTATAGCGAGGAGAGTGAAGAGAAAAACTCAGGCCTTATTCTAGAGCCCCTGGTAAGGAACACCAAGGACCTTCAATAAAGATCAATTTATAATTTCTGTGTTCTGCGATTGTCTAGTTACACTAATTGTATTTGTATAATTAGAAACTCACCATGACGCATGACCAACAGATCTGCAGCCCTTTCATTTAGAATAGTAAAAACAATGTGATTTCAGTCCAATCTTGCAAGCTGAGGCCTCACCAACTATACATGTAAAGGCCTCAAAACAGCTTATTTAGTCTTCAAGCACATAGACTGATCCATCTGATAAACAGACCCCTAACACGTTTCACTTGGTCAGGCACTTACTCATAGGAGTAACCCCCTGACTGAGTAAAATGTGTTACGGAGACTATATCGGATGGATCAGTCTACAGTACGTGTTGGAAGTCTAGATAAATGGTTTCAAGGCTTTTACACAATCCTTAAATGTGGTGGTTGCTTTAGTTTCCTTTATATTCACCTTGTGATTCTGCCCGTAACACACTTCCTGTATTAGGGTGACAACACTCACTCACACTACTGTACAGTAGAAGTTTTGTCACCCTACACTGCCTCCTTGACATTAGACTACTAACACCTCCTCCCTTCCATTACATAAGGAGGAGGTGTTTTATAGTTTGCAGAAGATAGCTTATTTGGGATAATAGTTCCATACAAAGGAAGTTACAAGGACACTGGATTTCTGGAAACATCATGTCACGCTTACCCCAAACGCAGGTGGTCAGACACTATGGCTGGCTTCTGTGTTTTCACCTATAGCAGCCCCCTTCCCTATAAGGCAAGCAGGCCTACCGGTACTCGGTTGTCCCTAGGACTTATACACAAGGCTATAGTGCCTGGCTACCATGCCAGGGCATGCGTGAACTGAGCAAAGCAAACAGGTACTTGCTGTTGACAGACAGGCAAGGTTCAGAATAGTCAGGGTCAAAATCCTTAGTAAAAAAGGCAGGCAGAGTTCAGAGAATAGTCGATATCTGATCCAAGGTAGTCTACAAGGTCATCTAATATACCAGAGCAGGGCAGACAAACAGGGAGCTTGGTCAGGTATTACACTCTCTATCACAAGCATGAGATTGCAAGCTTGGCTGGCTTATTTTATTTAATATTTTTTATTTTATTTCAGGTACTTATATAGCGCCGTCAATTTACGCAGCGCTTTACATATACATTGTACATTCACATCAGTCCCTAACCTCAAGGAGCTTACAATCTAAGGTCCCTAACTCACATTCATACATACTAGGGACAATTTAGACAGGATCCAATTAACCTACCAGCATGTCTTTGGAGTGTGGGAGGAAACCGGAGTACCCGGAAGAAACCCATGCAGGCACAGGGAGAACATGCAAACTCCAGGCAGGTAGTGTCGTGGTTGGGATTCGAACCAGCGACCCTTCTTACTGCTAGGCGAGAGTGCTACCACTACACCACTGTTAGATCAGGTTTGGTCTACACCCAGATACTGACTACACTAATCACCTCGCAGTTAGGCAGAGAGACAAGGAGAATGCCACAGATAAAATCAGGATGCTGGAATGAAGAGCAGTGCAGAGCAGGGTGACACAGAGATAGGAGGCCTTTTTTGCTTACAGGGAGGTATATTGTCCAAGGATCTGGAATGTGTTGTGGCTCTATATATGGACCAGGAGCCACATTTAAGGCTTCAGATAGTGCTGTTCACTTAAAATTTACAGATCTTGTTTGGCAATCCGTCACATATGTCTCCTTGCGATCACCAGGCCAATTGAACGGGTAATCCCCCGTTCCTCTGATATTATTGTGCCTTACTTGTGCTCCTGTTGGGCAGCCACTGACACCCCCGCTGGCAGTGCTTCATCTATTTTTTCTAAGATGTATGGTGGAACATTTCACATGTAAGACAAAAATTATGACTGCATAAACTCTTATCTAATAAGTGTGAAATAAATTGTAGCGCTAAAAACACATATATTGGTAGTAAATGTAAAGTTCAAAGTGCATATATGCGTAGTGTCCCAAGAAATAAAAACAAATGTGTAATCCAAGGGAACAAAAGTCCACAGTGAAAAAAAAAAAAATCCGTGTGAATGATCTTGTCTGCTTCCCAACCGTCAGCTTGTATATCATCAAATTAAGCGAATAGATGAAATACACTTACCAGAGAAGTTGGATTCTACTGCCAAAAGCATAGAATCAATGGAGCTTAGTGCCACCCAGGGCGAAGTAGTAGAGTGTTGGAGGCAAGGGTAGAGCCTCTGCAGTTCCCCATATACTGGGGAACTGAGGAACCACTTTGTTTTTTTGGAATTCATCTTTGGCTCTTTATCCGCCAAAGCAGAGCCAAAGATGAATTCCAAAAAAACGAAGTGGTTCCTCAGTTCCCCAGTATATGTGGAAAAAAAAAGGGATGCTCCCACATAGTGTAATTCTGGGTATTTTTATTCATAAAAAAAAAACACAATACATATAAAAAAGTGATCACAGAATAAAATAAAAAGCAGTGTATAGGGTCTGTAAAAAGCCGCCCGATCTAATACCCTGGCCCTGACGAAGGTGCTTGAACCAGAAATGCGCCGGGTACCGGAGATCATTATATACTGTAGAGTAACAACTACTTTTTTGTCATACATACCATTTAACTTGTCATGTTTTTTGTCTTAAATACAAAAAGAGCAGCGCTGTGACAAAAAACATGTGATATAACAAATCAAATAAATTGAATAATAAACCCAATCTCGAGATAGGCTCAAAAGTTCATATAAAGTGCATAATAAACAAAAGTGTAAAAAGTCCTATCACAAATCGGTCCAAGATAGTGGATAAAGTGGGAAGCGTAGGTAGGTAGATATGTAAATAGATCAATTGTCCTTCACCGCACCACTGTGGTATTGTTATAAATACGCGCTTACCAAACGGCAAGCTTAGGAAGCTTGCGACCTTAACCCGGTCGGGGCCTTTCAGGATGGACCATCAAGGAAAAGCACACCACCTTCGCTTTGGGATAAGCACGCTGTTCAGCAATTATCACTGTGTGTGAAGATGTAACCCCTGGCTAGGGATAAACCTCAGGAGAGGTATACCAAAGAAAAGAAGGAGAGCGACATAGCGTAATCCTGCTTTCACTATTTATTAAAATCAATAAAATTACACTTACATTTGGAAGGATAAACACAAGCACATAAGCCGGCCGGCTAGAAGCGAACGCCTGTCCTACAGACGGTAATGCAGCGCGTCAGCACGTCAACACGCCCGACGTACGTTTCGTCACACTCTGACGTCGTCTGGGGCACGGGCGACGCACTGACGTGTCGCATTAATATAGTAAACAACGTAACCAAGCCTCGTACTGAGGACGGGACCGGAAATCACCTTGCGTTCTACTAGTTGCGGGCGGATACCAGAGGAACGCCATCTTTTATGTGGGATTATGCATAACATCATGTGCACACTTTTAATATACTGAAAATGGACCAACACATAATGCCAAATATAGATTAACATCATACGTAGGTTGATCATAGACTTGACAGGAAAATCAAATTTTAAGTAATTTAGTGAAAATAAAAAGTTCATTAAAATTAATTAAAAATTAGTGGAACTAGTAATTGAATGGCATCCTTCAACAGTATGACCATTAAATGGGAAAAGAGGTGATAACTCCCCCCTTATATAATATAACGCATAGGATGGCTCTTGGAGACAAAAAATCAATAAAAATATGTAAGGGTATTCTCAAAGCCTTTCGTGGCTAAGTCAAGGGCCCATAAGAACGCACACCATACCACAATACCCATTAATGGGATGGTAAGTCCTAGGGGAAAGAAAGGTGATTTATTCCCAAGTATAAGAAGCACTAAATACATCATAACATAGGACACAAGTCAAGTACCAAAACAGGATAAATACATTGGACATTTGGCTAGTCCCAAACCTAGGATATCAAATATGCACAGAGGAAATACTCCATAAATTAAACAAGAATAATACAATGGGGCATATACCCTCTCAGGAATAAAATAAAACTGGTGTTGGCCATTTTTTAATTCTTAGCCAGGACTCTAAGTAGATAAGGATGGTTTCTCAGACCAGAGATTGGATTATTTCTCATGAATTATCTAAGAAAGCATTGGTGTCAGTATCAATATTGAGCCCATATGGGGCATAGCACTTGATTTTATGTATCCAGAGCATCTCAAGTTTTGAGATGCTCCTAACCAGAGAGCTACCCCTCCAATGGGGCCGATATCTATCGATTCCTAGAAAGAGTGTTTTGGAGGGGTCTTTATTATGAGCGGTCAGGTAGTGCTTTGAGACAGAATGCTTGGGAAAGCCATTCAGGATATTAGTGATATGTTCATTTAGACGAACGGAGAGGGGTCGCCTAGTCCTGCCCACATACTGAAAACCGCAGGGGCACTGCAGTAAGTAGACAACCCCCTCCGTTGTGCAGGTAATGAAAGGCCTAATATCATGTTCCTCATGGGTACTATAGGAGGTGAATTTCTGAGTTCGCCTGGATGTCGCAGAATTGAGCTTACAAACACGACATCTACCACATTTGTAGTACCCTTTCAAATTGTCAAAAAGGCCCTGAATGCCTCTAATAGGGGGGTCAAGGACGTTAGGAGCCAATTTGTTCCTAAGTGACGATGCTCCCCTAAAGATCACTTGTGGTTTGTCTGGAACAACCGTTCTCAAGATCGGATCGTTCCCCAGTAGATGCCAATGTTTATTAAGTAGGCTTTTGATATTACTGTGCTGTATTGAGTAGGTGGTAATAAAGGGGAGAATGACAGAATTCTCTCTGGGGGGTACCCCTTGATTTAGTAGCTGTTCCCTGTCAATACCCTTAACAACATCCAAGGTTTGAGTAAGAAACTCTATGTTATACCCTTTTTCCACAAAGCGGTTCATCAGGACTCCGGCCTGTTGCAAGAACTGAGAATTGTCAGTACAATTACGTTTAAGTCGTAAAAATTGACTCTTGGGAACAGACCGGAGCCATGACCTGTGGTGGCAGCTATTCAAAGGAATATACGAGTTGCGGTCTGTTTTTTTAAAATAGGTGGAAGTTACAAACCGGTCACCTTGTATATCAATATTGAGGTCCAAAAAATGAATATTGGACTGACTGGCTTCAAAATTAAGCACAATGCCCCTATTATTGGAATTAAGTTCCTCCATAAAGAGGTCAAGGTCACTGCGATCGCCATCCCACAGGAGGAGGATGTCGTCAATGTACCTAGCCCACAGTTTTAACTGGGGCCTCTGGCAAACATGGACGACATCCTCCTCCCACAGGGCCATAAACAGGTTTGCAAGACTGGGGGCATACTTAGCCCCCATCGCAACTCCACGGTCCTGTCGATAGAAACATTTGTTGAACCAAAAATAATTGTGGGACGCGGCGTACCTCAGGAGTGCCAGAATAAAGTTAATTTGCTCATCATACAACCCAGAGTCCCTTCTTAGGTAATACTCGACCGCATAAAAACCCAACTCATGGGGGATAATCGTGTATAAGGACGAAACGTCCGCCGTCACCATCCACATGTTGGGAGTTGGAGTAAAGTTGGCTAATATATTAATGGTATGTTTGGAATCCCTAATGAGGGAAGGCATTTTACCCACCAGGGGTTGTAGAAAAAAATCTATATACCTGCCCACCCGGGACGTAAGGGAGTCAATCCCACTTACAATGGGACGTCCCGGGGGGCAGGTAGGATGTTTATGCACTTTAGGCAGATAATATATTACAGGAGTCCGGGGGGCTTTAGGTATCAAATAGGCCTTCTCTTTCTTATTAAGAATACCTTGGGTGTACCCCCAATCAACCAACTTCCGCAATTCCCTAAGATAGGGGATTTTGGGGTCAGAATCCAGAGGGGTATAGGTCTATCTATCCCCCAGGATGTTAAACATTTCTTGGAGATAGTCATCTCTATTAAGAACCACAATCCCTCCCCCTTTATCCGCGGGTCTAATAACTAACTTTTTGTTATTACAAAGAGAATTGAGTCCGTTGTGAAGGTCTCGATCCAACTTAACCTTTTTTATGGGCATTTTGTCTAGATCCCTCAAAAGCACCTCCTTAAAGACCTTAACAGAGGGTGCCATAGCCCCAGGGGGGTTGAATAGAGAGGCATTGGCCAATCCCGTATGCTGGTAATCATCAGAAAACACATTTCTCTCATGGATGGGGTTAGAAAGCAAGTATCTCTTAATATTAATTTTGCGAATGAATTTATGAATATCCATATAAGTTTCGAACTTGTTTAGTTTCCTAGGTGGTGCGAACTTCAGGCCTCTATCAAGTACCAATTTTTCTTCCTGACTAAGAACCACGGTGCTTAAATTAAAAATCCCTGTCCCAGCTAGAGCTTTTTTCTTTTTTGCTCTAAGGCGTCTGCCCCCTCGGGTCCCTCTCCTTGTTCTGCCAGTCGTTTGGTGCCCTGGCCCGGCCTGTAAAAACCCCACTCATGAGGGTTAGGGCCCAAAGGACCTGGATAATAGGAGGATCCCATCCTGTCATTACCGTAGTAAGACGACGGCCCAGGGGTTTCTCCATCAACCGGATAGGGGGAACCCACTGTGTTAATGTCCCCTTCCGAAGGACCATCAAGGTCGCGTAGAGGGAAAAACCGATTCTGGGTGGTACCACCATATCCGAAATATTCCTCTGTAATGGAGCCACCCATTGGGTTATTCATTGGACCTCCTGTTACATGGGAATATCTTTCCTCATGGTTGTTAGGATAGTTCATATGGGGAGGGGGACCTCCTGTAGGTCTCCCAGTGGGGTAGTTCCCCCCACGGGGTGGGGGACCCCGCCTGGGGTTGAACCCCGCACCCTGTGGTGCATATGAGGGGTAGGAACCCCAACCCCGATTGGGGTTAGGTTCCCATTGTGTATTGGGCGAATTCCAATAATAGGAATTAGGATGGGGGGCATTTTGGTGTCGACCCCCTCTGCTCTCTGTAGTGGATTTGGGAAAGCGTCTAGTGGGTCCCGATTGGTAATAGGGGGGTGGTGGTGGTGGTCCTCCCTTATTGTAATTGTATTGTCTCCGAGGGGATTGGCGGGGGCCCCGTGCATTGGTATCTTTAACCCTTTGCACAGTGTTGGGAATAGGTCCCTTAACCTCATTAAGAATACCGGAAGTGGAAACTTCCATAGTGTTGTTATCTGTGACAGAATTGTCCCCATTGGCTGTCAACAATTTCTTTTGCCACTCAAACACTATCCCACCCTGGTAATCAGCCAAATCCCTGTTAAATTTCTTCTTTTTCTTGTAGGTTTGTTCCCTATCTTCCTTTTCTAGTATATTCAACAGAGTTTGTGATTTATCTTTATATTCAGGGGTATCTTGAAGGGGAATAACTTTATCTCGAAGGGTTTTGATCTCTTCATCTAATCTAGATAGCTTTTGTATCTTCCTTTCAATGAGGAATCTAAGGAGAGCCACTCCTGCCTCATTGAAGTATTTATACCATTCCTCAAGATGGATATCCCCTTTCTGGGGGCTAACCTCCCACCTTAAGCTACGGGGTACCATATTGGACTTGACATAGGTCTCTAGGTAGGCAACATCCCATTTAGTGTGAATTTCAGAGATGGTAAGATTTTTCAACCTAGTGAAGAGACCATTAAGGTCGCCTTCTTCATTTTTATATGGTTCAAACACCCCACTGGTGTTAACCTTCTTAGAGGTCCTATAGTCAAAAATGTCCATCTTAATTGGATCTAATGTTAAGTGATAACAAGATATGTGAGTAAACAAAAAGCAGCGGTGTATGTGGTATCAAATAAGTAGTAAAAAAAGGGGCAGAACACCGCGCTGTGAAGGGATATTAGTGTAAAGAAGTTAATGAAAACAAAAATTAAAAAAAACAAAATCGAAAGTACAGAAAGTGACAATTCACTGATCAAGACTAAATACAAAAGCAGCCGCTGAAAGTAAGATACACATTACTTAATAGGAGATAAATACAAAAAGAGCAGCGCTGTGACAAAAAACATGTGATATAACAAATCAAATAAATTGAATAATAAACCCAATCTCGAGATAGGCTCAAAAGTTCATATAAAGTGCATAATAAACAAAAGTGTAAAAAGTCCTATCACAAATCGGTCCAAGATAGTGGATAAAGTGGGAAGCGTAGGTAGGTAGATATGTAAATAGATCAATTGTCCTTCACCGCACCACTGTGGTATTGTTATAAATACGCGCTTACCAAACGGCAAGCTTAGGAAGCTTGCGACCTTAACCCGGTCGGGGCCTTTCAGGATGGACCATCAAGGGATTTGGCTGATTACCAGGGTGGGATAGTGTTTGAGTGGCAAAAGAAATTGTTGACAGCCAATGGGGACAATTCTGTCACAGATAACAACACTATGGAAGTTTCCACTTCCGGTATTCTTAATGAGGTTAAGGGACCTATTCCCAACACTGTGCAAGGGGTTAAAGATACCAATGCACGGGGCCCCCGCCAATCCCCTCGGAGACAATACAATTACAATAAGGGAGGACCACCACCACCACCCCCCTTATACCAATCGGGACCCCCTAGACGCTTTCCCAAATCCACTACAGAGAGCAGAGGGGGTCGACACCAAAATGCCCCCCATCCTAATTCCTATTATTGGAATTCGCCCAATACACAATGGGAACCTAACCCCAATCGGGGTTGGGGTTCCTACCCCTCATATGCACCACAGGGTGCGGGGTTCAACCCCAGGCGGGGTCCCCCACCCCGTGGGGGGAACTACCCCACTGGGAGACCTACAGGAGGTCCCCCTCCCCATATGAACTATCCTAACAACCATGAGGAAAGATATTCCCATGTAACAGGAGGTCCAATGAATAACCCAATGGGTGGCTCCATTACAGAGGAATATTTCGGATATGGTGGTACCACCCAGAATCGGTTTTTCCCTCTACGCGACCTTGATGGTCCTTCGGAAGGGGACATTAACACAGTGGGTTCCCCCCATCCGGTTGATGGAGAAACCCCTGGGCCGTCGTCTTACTACGGTAATGACAGGATGGGATCCTCCTATTATCCAGGCCCTTTGGGCCCTAACCCTCATGAGTGGGGTTTTCACAGGCCGGGCCAGGGCACCAAACGACTGGCAGAACAAGGAGAGGGACCCGAGGGGGCAGACGCCTTAGAGCAAAAAAGAAAAAAGCTCTAGCTGGGACAGGGATTTTTAATTTAAGCACCGTGGTTCTTAGTCAGGAAGAAAAATTGGTACTTGATAGAGGCCTGAAGTTCGCACCACCTAGGAAACTAAACAAGTTCGAAACTTATATGGATATTCATAAATTCATTCGCAAAATTAATATTAAGAGATACTTGCTTTCTAACCCCATCCATGAGAGAAATGTGTTTTCTGATGATTACCAGCATACGGGATTGGCCAATGCCTCTCTATTCAACCCCCCTGGGGCTATGGCACCCTCTGTTAAGGTCTTTAAGGAGGTGCTTTTGAGGGATCTAGACAAAATGCCCATAAAAAAGGTTAAGTTGGATCGAGACCTTCACACCGGACTCGACTCTCTTTGTAATAACAAAAAGTTAGTTATTAGACCCGCGGATAAAGGGGGAGGGATTGTGGTTCTTAATAGAGATGACTATCTCCAAGAAATGTTTAACATCCTGGGCGATAGAGAGACCTATACCCCTCTGGATTCTGACCCCAAAATCCCCTATCTTAGGGAATTGCGGAAGTTGGTTGATTGGGGGTACACCCAAGGTATTCTTAATAAGAAAGAGAAGGCCTATTTGATACCTAAAGCCCCCCGGACTCCTGTAATATATTATCTGCCTAAAGTGCATAAACATCCTACCTGCCCCCCGGGACGTCCCATTGTAAGTGGGATTGACTCCCTTACGTCCCGGGTGGGCAGGTATATAGATTTTTTTCTACAACCCCTGGTGGGTAAAATGCCTTCCCTCATTAGGGATTCCAAACATACCATTAATATATTAGCCAACTTTACTCCCACTCCCAACATGTGGATGGTGACGGCGGACGTTTCGTCCTTATACACGATTATCCCCCATGAGTTGGGTTTTTATGCGGTCGAGTATTACCTAAGAAGGGACTCTGGGTTGTATGATGAGCAAATTAACTTTATTCTGGCACTCCTGAGGTACGCCGCGTCCCACAATTATTTTTGGTTCAACAAATGTTTCTATCGACAGGACCGTGGAGTTGCGATGGGGGCTAAGTATGCCCCCAGTCTTGCAAACCTGTTTATGGCCCTGTGGGAGGAGGATGTCGTCCATGTTTGCCAGAGGCCCCAGTTAAAACTGTGGGCTAGGTACATTGACGACATCCTCCTCCTGTGGGATGGCGAGCGCAGTGACCTTGACCTCTTTATGGAGGAACTTAATTCCAATAATAGGGGCATTGTGCTTAATTTTGAAGCCAGTCAGTCCAATATTCATTTTTTGGACCTCAATATTGATATACAAGGTGACCGGTTTGTAACTTCCACCTATTTTAAAAAAACAGACCGCAACTCGAATATTCCTTTGAATAGCTGCCACCACAGGTCATGGCTCCGGTCTGTTCCCAAGAGTCAATTTTTACGACTTAAACGTAATTGTACTGACAATTCTCAGTTCTTGCAACAGGCCGGAGTCCTGATGAACCGCTTTGTGGAAAAAGGGTATAACATAGAGTTTCTTACTCAAACCTTGGATGTTGTTAAGGGTATTGACAGGGAACAGCTACTAAATCAAGGGGTACCCCCCAGAGAGAATTCTGTCATTCTCCCCTTTATTACCACCTACTCAATACAGCACAGTAATATCAAAAGCCTACTTAATAAACATTGGCATCTACTGGGGAACGATCCGATCTTGAGAACGGTTGTTCCAGACAAACCACAAGTGATCTTTAGGGGAGCATCGTCACTTAGGAACAAATTGGCTGCTAACGTCCTTGACCCCCCTATTAGAGGCATTCAGGGCGTTTTTGACAATTTGAAAGGGTACTACAAATGTGGTAGATGTCGTGTTTGTAAGCTCAATTCTGCGACATCCAGGCGAACTCAGAAATTCACCTCCTATAGTACCAATGAGGAACATGATATTAGGCCTTTCATTACCTGCACAACGGAGGGGGTTGTCTACTTACTGCAGTGCCCCTGCGGTTTTCAGTATGTGGGCAGGACTAGGCGACCCCTCTCCGTTCGTCTAAATGAACATATCACTAATATCCTGAATGGCTTTCCCAAGCATTCTGTCTCAAAGCACTACCTGACCGCTCATAATAAAGACCCCTCCAAAACACTCTTTCTAGGAATCGATAGATATCGGCCCCATTGGAGGGGTAGCTCTCTGGTTAGGAGCATCTCAAAACTTGAGATGCTCTGGATACATAAAATCAAGTGCTATGCCCCATATGGGCTCAATATTGATACTGACACCAATGCTTTCTTAGATAATTCATGAGAAATAATCCAATCTCTGGTCTGAGAAACCATCCTTATCTACTTAGAGTCCTGGCTAAGAATTAAAAAATGGCCAACACCAGATTTATTTTATTCCTGAGAGGGTATATGCCCCATTGTATTATTCTTGTTTAATTTATGGAGTATTTCCTCTGTGCATATTTGATATCCTAGGTTTGGGACTAGCCAAATGTCCAATGTATTTATCCTGTTTTGGTACTTGACTTGTGTCCTATGTTATGATGTATTTAGTGCTTCTTATACTTGGGAATAAATCACCTTTCTTTCCCCTAGGACTTACCATCCCATTAATGGGTATTGTGGTATGGTGTGCGTTCTTATGGGCCCTTGACTTAGCCACGAAAGGCTTTGAGAATACCCTTACATATTTTTATTGACTTTTTGTCTCCAAGAGCCATCCTATGCGTTATATTATATAAGGGGGGAGTTATCACCTCTTTTCCCATTTAATGGTCATACTGTTGAAGGATGCCATTCAATTACTAGTTCCACTAATTTTTAATTAATTTTAATGAACTTTTTATTTTCACTAAATTACTTAAAATTTGATTTTCCTGTCAAGTCTATGATCAACCTACGTATGATGTTAATCTATATTTGGCATTATGTGTTGGTCCGTTTTCAGTATATTAAAAGTGTGCACATGATGTTATGCATAATCCCACATAAAAGATGGCGTTCCTCTGGTATCCGCCCGCAACTAGTAGAACGCAAGGTGATTTCCGGTCCCGTCCTCAGTACGAGGCTTGGTTACGTTGTTTACTATATTAATGCGACACGTCAGTGCGTCGCCCGTGCCCCAGACGACGTCAGAGTGTGACGAAACGTACGTCGGGCGTGTTGACGTGTTGACGCGCTGCATTACCGTCTGTAGGACGGGCGTTCGCTTCTAGCCGGCCGGCTTATGTGCTTGTGTTTATCCTTCCAAATGTAAGTGTAATTTTATTGATTTTAATAAATAGTGAAAGCAGGATTACGCTATGTCGCTCTCCTTCTTTTCTTTGGTATACCTCTCCTGAGGTTTATCCCTAGCCAGGGGTTACATCTTCACACACAGTGATAATTGCTGAACAGCGTGCTTATCCCAAAGCGAAGGTGGTGTGCTTTTCCTTGATGGTCCATCCTGAAAGGCCCCGACCGGGTTAAGGTCGCAAGCTTCCTAAGCTTGCCGTTTGGTAAGCGCGTATTTATAACAATACCACAGTGGTGCGGTGAAGGACAATTGATCTATTTACATATCTACCTACCTACGCTTCCCACTTTATCCACTATCTTGGACCGATTTGTGATAGGACTTTTTACACTTTTGTTTATTATGCACTTTATATGAACTTTTGAGCCTATCTCGAGATTGGGTTTATTATTCAATTTATTTGATTTGTTATATCACATGTTTTTTGTCACAGCGCTGCTCTTTTTGTATTTATCTCCTATTAAGTAATGTGTATCTTACTTTCAGCGGCTGCTTTTGTATTTAGTCTTGATCAGTGAATTGTCACTTTCTGTACTTTCGATTTTGTTTTTTTTAATTTTTGTTTTCATTAACTTCTTTACACTAATATCCCTTCACAGCGCGGTGTTCTGCCCCTTTTTTTTACTACTTATGTTTTTTGTCTTGTTTGTACTTTTTTGTATATTTGTGTAGTATTTTTTCTATGCCTTTTTAACTATCGTTCATTGTATGATCGAATGATTTTCTGAACATTTAATATATTAAATTTTTCTAATTCTTTTGTGTGATTGCTGCCTATAAAGTCCCAACGAAGGGGGAATCTTTTTTCTTGATAGACAATTAGGGATGTGGCAACAAGACACTGATCTGATATGGTGAAACCTTCTTTTTTGGAATGAAGAATGAAGAGCAGGAGCGCTAGACGCTCCTGCCAGATCAACAGGTAATTTTCTATACTTGCAAAAAAGTTAAAAAAGAAGAATATAGCAACCACATTTAAGGACTAGTAAATTGCAATGTAATGGGATTGTGACTTGCCAGTAAAATCTGTTCATTGGAGTACAGTATTGGACACAGGATCTTTATTTTGTACACTGGGTTATCTTCAGCTAGCTTCAGGTGACTGGACGCTGGGAAAAAAGAAAAGACTGCAGGGACATCGCCCTATATAACCTCTTTATACCTCTATCTGCCCAGAATGAGATGTAAATAACCGTTTAAGAATTTATTACAACGTTATTACGAAGTTGGTAAAACCTCATTTAAAAGACATACATATATTCACCCAATAATAAATACCTCCTAGTCTTGGTCTATTAGTACCTTCCTTCCGTATAAACGAATGATAACTGACAAGTGTATAGTAATTAAAATAAAGAAATCCACAAACATCATGCTGGAAGTCTCTCATTACTTGTACCTAGAGGTATATAATAAATGTATAGCGTGATGATTTCTGGTTAATGGGAAGAGCGACATATTGATAATGCTGATTGCCCACCACAAATCTCACAAAGTGCATAAATGATGGGTATGTGCAAGTAGGCATCCCAGAATGTCTACTGAAGCCAGAAATTCCCCCCAGAATGAGGGAAGTGTCAACCGACCTGGCAGTTTTCATGCAGAACATACTGTATGAATCTGTAGGAACAAGCTGAGAATCTTTAGATCCAGAATGGGCTGGACTTCTCCGGTTGGTTTGGAAACTGTAAATAGGTTCAAGAAGAAGTCCTGAAAGTGTTTCTCTTATGGTACAGGGGTAATGACCCTCTAAAACTGAACCTGTTGAACAGCAACAAGCAGATCTACCCTCTCATTAAGGAGGCAGAGTGCAAAACTCATTTGTAGCCCTTGTAAATGACACTGAACTCAGACATTTGAAATTTCCCGGGACCAGCCTTAGCTGCTTTAGAGCAGTGGTTCTCAACCTGGGTCCTCAAGTACCCCCAACGGGCCATGTTTTGGCAATTTCTTTTAGAAAAATTAGCTGTCCAAAATACCAAGCCATTGACTCTGATTTAGAGTAAAAACAGATTCCTCAAATTAGGACTTTAAACGGACCACAAACAGTATTATGTGAAAAAAATATACAAATTCATTGGACATTAATACCAATCAAAATCATCAGAGTGGGAATAAAAACAAAAACATGTGTTGGGAGCAGAAATGGAAACAGCTGAAGAAAAAGCCCAAAACTGTCAGACAGAACGTCCAACGTGTTTCAAAAAAACAAAATGCAGATCTTCTTTAGGGACAGAGGGCTTGCAAGTTCCAGAATACAGAATACATATCATCAGAAATATGCATGGATGCAAGGATACAAAGCATCTAGCATTTCAAATATGAATAGAACACCATACTGTTTCTACTTCCTCCTACAATTCTTCTAGGGTCAAGCAATCTAATAAAACTAAAAGAAACTCTCAAGGTGGTGGTTCTCAAGAAAAATCTTCTAAAAAACGCATCACAGAGCCAGAACATAATGTTGACCCTAACATTTAGGTGGTGTCAGGTAACCCTGTGGGTGATGGTTCTCTCCCCTCTATTTCTAACACAATAGTTTCATCTTGCTCAACTACTCCAACCGGTATTCCAACTGTTTCACGTAAACTATTCTTTATCTTCTAACTCCACTCAGGGGATTTTTTTAGTTCCAGGACAGGAACAGGTTCCAATCGCTTCACTAAGCACAGTCTCAACATAAATCCTATGGCTTTGCTGCCTGAGCAACGGAATTCCCTTATTGTTGTAAATCTGTCCCAGTATCCCCTCACTGATATAGAGAAAAACATTTTGAGTAGGTTTTTGAGTAGGTCTTAGTTTCTGCCCAAACGAGGATAAAGACAAGTTTGAGGCGATTAAGGACATCCAGTTGTTTGCGAGAAAGATCGTTCTCCAACAACTGTATGCTAAAAATAGAAAAGAAGGAACACAATTAAGACCTCAAGAAATACAAGCCATAGATAATCTTATCTCTTTATTGGAGGAGAATGATCCCCATCCAGACCTCATTGATCGCATTGATCTGGAACATCTCATGTAGAAGCTTGACCAATCATCATTTTCCACCTCTCAAAATGTCCCTGTCAAAAACAAAAAGAAGTCTGACAAGTTTCCAGCATTAGGCCTTAATGCCAATGTTCTGGCATTTGTCAAGCTTACTACGAATGGAATCAATCTTAAAATCAAACGTAACACAGTTTCAAACCTTTCGGCTGAGGTACAGGATGTATTACATGATCTCTCTACCAACCCTACGATCACTGTGAAGCCCTCAGATAAGAGGGGCAACATAGTGATCAGAGATAATGATCAGTATATACAGATATGTACTAGAATTCTTAAAGTGGTGTTCCGGCCGAAATTATACTTTTTAAATAAAAATACCCCTATAATATACAAGCTTAATGTATTCTAGTAAAGTTAGTCTGTAAACTAAGGTCTGTTTTGTTAGTTTATAGCAGTAGTTTGTTACTTTATAAACTTACAGCAGGCCGTGGCCATCTTAAGTGTGGGCATCTGAAGCCAGACTGTATTTCTTCCTGCATCTCATCCTTGCAGATCTCGCACATGCTCAGTGCAGCACAAGCAGTGTAATAGGTTTCAGGTCAGGTTTCCATAGCAACGGCAGTTTCAGAGGAAGTTGCCGCCCCTTCCCAGAAGGCATTGCAAACAGGAAATGATGCGATGGGCCGCGGCCAGGGAGGAGGAAGTGAAAAATGAATACAGCAGATATACAGTAGGTGCTGAGAAAAAATAAATAAAAAATATCCAATTTGTTTACAGTGCACAGTTTAGTGAGGGATGCTGAAGAGTTGTAAAAGTGGGTGGAACTCCACTTTAATAACAAATCCTGGTGCTCACATATTACTACAACTAAAATTGATAAGTTTCAGCAGGAATTTTATCAGCTTGTTGATTCAGGGTTTTACCACATTCTCTTATCTAAAGATGAGTGGGAATTTATTCGCACTCCCTTTTTCGCACATCCACTTTTTATTCACTTCCCAAATTGCACAAAAGTCTGTCACATCCATTAGGGAGGCCCATTATATCCGGCAATGGCTCTCTGATGGAGAATCTGAGCAAACTCATCGATGGCTACCTGCATCCTCATGTTTTGAGCATCCCGAGTTATATCTTATCTTATCTTATATCTATATATATAGACACGATCTATTTACTTCAAAACATAGATGGACTGCAGGTTCCATCAGACCCGATTCTGGTAGCCATCAATGTAGAAGCTCTATACAGCTCAATCCCACACGACAAGGGTTTGGCCTGTATTAGAAGAGTTTTTTTATCAGAGAAAAGCAGATTCGAACATAAGTTCAATGATTTTATCATAGAGGCTCTGGAATTAATTCTGAACCATAATTACTTTGTTTTCAATGGTTCCCACTTCCTCCAGGTACAGGGCGTGGCTATTGGCACATGCTGTGCCCCATCCTACGCCAATTTGTACCTGGGGGAGTGGGAACAGATGATCAACACATCGGATGATCTAGCCCCCTTTTTAGACCATGTGCTATTGTGGTTCCATTATATTGACGACATTCTGCTTATCTGGAGAAGCCCTGATGAGCTGTTACAGACTTTTGTGCAACACCTCAATATCAACACTTTTAATCTTACTTTCACCATGTCGTCCAATAATAACACAATTGAATTCCTGGATGTATATGTACAAAAGGATGGAAACAGTCTACTATCTAGTAGCCTACACAGAAAACCAACAATGGCATCCTACATGCCACCAGCTTTTTTCCAGTTAACTTAGTGAAATCGATCCCTTTTGGCCAATACTTGCACATCAGGCGTAACTGCTCTGATGAGGTTTTAAGAAGGAAGCAGATGAACTTAGGCTAAGACTCCACGCACGTGGATATTCTCAAAAATGCTTTAAAGGGCGTTTAACAAAAAAAAATTCTAAAACTAGGCAGGAACTATTGTTTGGAACCAGGACTCGCAAAGCTGATGGTAACCAGCTATGGATCATCACCCGCTTTTCGAACCAACAAGAACGGTTCAAAAACAGTGTGAAAAAATATTGGCATGTCCTGGCACTGGCTCCCATAGTTGGACCGTTAGTGCCGCAACGTCCAACATTTACTTTTCGCAGAGCTAGGTCTCTGCGAAACCTACTGGTTTCCAGTGAGTTTAAGGGGGGCACAAAGGACCCCTGTAAAAGGCTGGGTACTTTCAAATGAGGGGGTGTGGCTATTGCAATACATGGATATCGCTACCCATAAAATTCTTCCAAAGTGAAATTTACCCCTAGGCATTTCGCGAACTGTAAGACATATGGGGTAATTTTGCTTCTGCAGTGCGAATGCACACGCTTCTATGTAGGCAAAACAAAAACTGAATTCTGGCACAGGGCATACTGTCACATTTTGAGTATGTAATCATGAAACGCACTTCCATGGGGGTATTTTTCCACATATTAAATTCCTAATACTGGATAGGGTGCACCCTGGAGTGGGGGGGGGGTGGGTGAGTGGAATAAAATATTATTACAGTGGGAACAGCGATGGATATTTAAGCTGAATGCAACATCCTTCCCCAGACTCAATGAGACGATCTCCTTCAAACCCATTTTGAAGGGTTTAGTCTCCGGAACTTTATACTTTATTAGCTTATGTATGCTCTCTCCCCTCCTGCATTGCTTCCTCCCCCCCTCCCCCCACTCACTCCAGTGTCCCCACTATCCGGGTTACAAAACCGATATGCCGTGGTGGTATTAATCCTCTGCTGTGTTCTGGTTCCATGCACAATGTCCTGAGCTGGCATTGCTCGATTGTAGGGTACGACTGTGTACTATGACGCTATTCTCATATCTGTACATTTGTTGTATTCAGCATGCTTATACTGATCCCACGTGTGGGGTAGAGTTTCTCATAGTCTACCGGCGTTTCACGGTTGTTTGATATTGTACCATTTATTTAATCCTAAGCATCTGGGATTCTTCATTGCCTCCCTGAATCTGCTCTCTCTATAAAATCTTTTCGTTTCTTTCTTCCAACTCATATTTATTTTAGATTTTTATTTTCCCTGTTCATTTCTTTTCATCATTTATACATACTTTTCTTTCTTTCCAGCTCAGTGCTTTGGTCTTGTCTCAGCTGCGCATGCCATCAGCATGTATCTGACCGGGCTCGATGTGATCCCATGTTCTATCTAACACATGCAAGCCCCAGACACTGCTTTCTGTGATGTTATTTACACTCCCAGCGCTATGTTTCCGTGTCTTCCGGTTGCCATGGAGTTCCTCCATATACAAGTACACAGCCTACCCAATAGCTAATGATGCACTACGTCGCTCCGCCGCACGGTATGGCGCCGTGAAATGACGCCGAGATGGCACCGACCCCAAGTGTGATAATTGCCTTAGTCGGCACACCTGGGGCGGACGCTGTGTTATTGCAGACACCATTGGGTCAGGCTATTCCGACCTAGGTGTCTGTAATTGTCTATTACTCACTTATATAAATATAGTGCTTAGTACCTCCGTCAGTCTCTGTTCCACCAGGCAGACACAAACAGCCACGCTGTTCCAGCTTAGACATAAGGTAAGTCCATCATGCGGCTGGGATGTTGTGGCTTGCTATTTTATTTTATTTTGGGGTCATTGCACTGCAAGTGTAGCAGTGCCATGATGATGTTCTGCATTCCTGGTAGCTAACAGATTCTTTCTTTGGCTTCTTTTAGATCAATATGGCTCCTTCAGTCATTTGGTAGACTCCCGCACTAGTTTATGGCCTGTAATGGTTCGGATGTCCGTATCCAAGACACAGACTCTACTTTATACCGACTTGACCTGCTTTTGGGGGATAGATAATTTATATCTCCTTTTTTGTTTTTTGTTCATTTACTTTAGGAAAATGACCTGTTGCCAATAGTTCGGGGGAATTTTATCTGAACTAATTGATGGATTAATCTATGTACCTATCTAGATATACTACAATCAAATATCTAGGCTATTGGCCTTTCCTCAGTGGGACTATTCTGCCCTACGTGGATCACTGGTTGCCTCTGACTTCCTGGTCTGATGCCTGTGCGTGGCCTAGACGGACCTATCTCTTTCTCCATCATTGAGTTATGATCTCTTTCTGTGTGGGTGGAGCACTAACACTTGGGGTCAGTATGCTCAGCTGTTATTTTATTGCCTTTGTCACAATATGTATGTAAGGTGTTCTTTTCATATTTGAAATGTTAGATGCTTTGTATCCTTGCATCCATGCATATTTCTGATGATATGTATTCTGTTATCGTAGATTTAAGCTACAGATCTGGAACTTGCAAGCCCTCTGACCCTGAAGAAGATCTGCATTTTGTTTTTTTGAAACGCGTTGGACGTTCTGTCTGTCTGACAGTTTTGGGCTTTCTCTGCAGCTGTTTCTATTTCTGCTCCCAACACATGTTTGTTTTTATTCCCATATATAAACTAAAATTGTGCGCTAGCATAAATATATCATATATGGTGAAATTAAATCTGCGACTAAAAAGTTTCTTGGAAACATACCAGAGGCTGTAGTATATATTTAAAATAAACCACAGTGCATCAAAATAACAAATTGCAAATTATGATACATCTCTCTGAAGGAAAATATATGAAAAAAAGAGTGAAAAAAGTTCAAAGGTGCAATTGAAGTCCATATCGCTTGGAAAACGCCCCATTCAGTTCGTGAAAAATGAAATTGCAAGAAAAGGTATGTGAAGAGGGCAAGCTGTTTCTTTGGTGTATCACATCAAGGTGGAAAGGTGAAAGATGTAAGGACACTTCCCAGCCACCGGTAGCCCCAATGGGGAGAGTTGCGGAAGAGTAGTAATTGATGTACTCTTACCAAACTTGTTGGACCTCCTATGTAGCGAGGTCATAAATATAACCCTCTGCAGGGATAGATGGATATCGATGTCCTGGTCCTCCTCGCGAGCACTACCCACTCAGAGATGTTAGCTCTGCTTCAGCGACAGGAGGGAGACCCGTTTCTTTACTGCTGCCCACAATGGCAGAAGAAAAAGTCCTCCACTGAAGTCTACAGATAAACCAGAGAGCTGCATTCTATGCAGGTACAGTATGTTATACTGCAGATCTTGCAATGAATCTCTTGTAACAATTGATGTCAAATTGCATGCATCGACATTTTGAAACAAATTTAACCTTGTACTAGTATGAGAAAGTATCCTGTTCTCTTTGTATCACTTCCTTTGTGTGAAATCCCACTCTAATGTTTTTGATTGGTATTTATGTCCAATAAATTTGTATATTTTTTTACATAATACTGTTTTTGGTCCATTTAAAGCCCCAATTTGAGGAATCTGTTTTTACTCTATGTACCAGAGATGTGGTCCACAATCAGGATAGTCAGATAGTTGTGGCAAATATCTTATGGACTCTGATTTAAAGCACCTGTGCAAGATAAAGGAAAACCTGAAAACAAGGCCTGTTGGGGGTACTTGAGGACTGAGGTTGAGAACCACTGCTTTAGAGGACCATGTCTTCCTATGGAAATACGTTCCTGGCTTTTGAACCGGATGAATGAGAGGGATAGAAGGAAGCTTTCCCAACCTCAGGAGTAGAAATCTTACTCATAGAAGCACCAATTGTTGTTTGCTGGGGGGGGGGGATATTCTTAAGACCTGGGGTCTCCTTGACGTACTTATCCAATCATGTACCACACAGGCGTTCACCTTCAAAAGGGTAATTGTAAAAGTGCTACTTGCATGGGATCTCAGCTTACCACCATTTAAACCAAAGGATCCTGCTCATATGGGTAGAAAGGAGACTCCTCTTGGAGATTTTGTAAAGTGTGTCCACAAAGTGTTAACACAGTAATGTAAGGTCATCAGGTAAGGGCTCTAGTTGGCTGTGGACTGAAGTCCTGACAGCAATGGTTGGATAGACTGCCATGGAAGCATCTGCCAGCTGAATGCTGGGGCCTACCAAGGATAAGAGGGCTTTAAAGAGGGCCTCTAACCTCTTGGGGTAGATTTACTAAGAGAAAATTGATATTCATGACTACTTGGGTTATGCTACCACCTTCAGGTGAATTGACACTACCGAAAAAATAGGCATAGACAATAGTTTTGTAGCAAGCAGTGAAAAACACAGACAAGAATGGAAGGAAGTCTGGCTCCTGTGATTTACTTCAATAAAAAGATTTTACAGGTAAAGCATAAATCCTAATTTTTTAATTGTACACCACAGGATACAGAGGACTTGATATTCCTGACTACTTGGGATGATCCAAGGCACTGAATATGAGGGGTGGAAACCACAAATATGCCCAATACCAAAATAAAGAAATTGAAAAAGGGAGAACCCCACTACAAAGCTGCCTACAAGAAATTCGGCCTGCAGCTTGCATCTGCAAAGGAGTGAACATCTACCTGGTTAAATGTGTGAACAGAAAACCATGTAGCAGCTTTACAAACTTGAACAGAAAGGGTCTTGATTGGGAAAGGAAGAACCTTGCCATCGATATAGGCCTGGGAAATTAGCTAATGAGTCCACCTAGAAATAGTAGATGAATAAGCAGCCTGACCCGTAAGAAGACCTTCAGGCAGAACAAATAGGGAATCAGACTGCCAAATTAAGCTGTAGACTTCAGATAAATTTGAAGTGCTTGGACAACATCCAAAAAGTGAAGCCCCATTTCCCTAAGATGCTGCTGGAAAGCGCAGTAAACTCCAAGACACTATGAATCAAGGTAATGGGAGAAGCCTGCAAAACAGGCAAGACCAAGTTACGGTCCCACAGAGACAAGGAGGGTCACACAGGCAGAATAATTAGTGGAACACCCTGAACCAAAACTTTAATGAATGAGATATGATAGATCTCGCAAATATTATGGTCAAGACCCATCTGTCCCTTGATGGTACCTAAAGCCAGAGATATCTCCACACCAGACTGGAGAAAAGCCAAAATGCACCCCACGACATACTGTTGGGGATGAAACTTATGAGCTTCAAACCAGGCAAAAAAAAAAAACCTTTCCAAGTACGATGGTAACCTTCCTGGAGGTCAACTTTCTAGCCTTAAAGGGTAAGTTCACCTTTTAATAAAAAATAATAAATGCACATTTTTTGCAGGTAAAAATGTGCATTTATAATTTGTTTTCTAAGGAGCCTGCAGAGCATTGCAGTCTCAGGCTCCTGCAGATCAGCATAGCTGTCTGCTCGTAACTCGTACAGGCAGGCAGTTACATCAATGGACTACGATGGTGCTCATCAGTGCCCTAGCATCTCATTGAGAACTACAAGCTGTCAGCCGCGATGGCTGATGGTACTTGTAGGCATCAATTTACAGTAAACTGTAGATGAATGTTGCAGCCGTGTGGGCGGAACCCCGCAAGGCGGTGCCATTTTCCAATTGTGACAGCGGTTGTAGGGAGAAGATCTTCCGGCCGCTGTTACAGGGAGGGGGAAAGCAGGGGGAGAGGCTGCAGATGCTGGAACATGTTACATGCTCCACCCTAAAAACGGGTGGAACATGTAACATGTTCCAAATGTGAACTTATCCTTTAAGAAGGGTAAGATATGGAAAGAACCCAAAACCTTTACTTCTCTTAATCAGCACATGGGACGGGACTTCCATTCAGTGAGAAGTGTCCCTCATTCACTCTTCATGCAGCAATCCTACACTGGTAGACAATGGCCCCTTACCTCATTACACTGAGGTTACAGCATAAGGCAGTCAACACTTGTGGTATCTCCTGTGGGGATTATCTCCTGTCCCCTGATGAAGCCACATGACCCATGACGCCACGTGTAGGGACAGGCACCTTCCACTGTCAGCAGTGTACGAGCTCGCCGCTCGTTTGGTTACATTGTATCCTCTGCCGTTTTACTGTAGAGATAGTCCGGGACCCAGGACCAACCCCCACAGGAGATACCACAAGTGTTGACTGCCTTATGCTGTAACCTCAGTGTAATGAGGTAAGGGGCCATTGTCTACCAGTGTAGGATTGCTGCATGAAGAGGATTTTTCTATACACTTCACACTCTCCACTTATTTAAGCAAGTGATGCTAGAATCCAGTGGCTGCCTGCACCATTTCACTGTTTGGCACGTTTGATGAAGCATTGGAGTTGTTTGCTGCTGCACAAGCCACTTTTTCTTGAACTATAGTATTGTCCTCCGACAATTTTGAGCACTTATTGTTGGCACTGGACACTTTATTGCATTGTGATCTCTCCGGACATACAGCGTAACATTGCACTTTTTGTGTTTTATAATATTTTCTTTGTGTGTGATTAATGTTTTAGATATTATTTATTTTTTGCATTATATGCGAAGTTGGACACTGCATGTTTATAACACTCATGTTGATGTTTTTATATATTACAATTTTTTGTAGTCCGGCTAGCCCCACCTATCCATCCATTTATTTATTTATATATTTTTTGATTGGGCACAGCACGTTTATACCTTTATTGTCTGCTTAAGTTTAATATATATTGTATATTTTTTGTAGTCCGGCTAGCCCCATCTATTCATCCATTTATTTATTTATATATTTTTTGATTGGGCACAGCACGTTTATACCTTTATTGTCTGCTTAAGCTTAATATATATTGTATATCTAGTGCAGGTGATTAGCTTTTGACCCAGAAATACCTTAGCATGATTGCACCTATGCATCAGTGCATCTATATGGATTAGCGCAGCACCATTTCCATCACCCCAATCGAGGCATGATTTTGCCGCAATTGTCACCTGACACTTCGCAGGACTGCTTTTGGGAAACAGGCGTCCCACGATTTTGTTTGCGCGATTTGTCAGGTGACAATATTGTCGCGTGATTAGGGTGCCATTGAAAGTGACAGGATCACAAGTGTATCCCGTGTTTTCCGGCAATTCGGGAATTGCAGTAATTCCGCCCGCGATCCGGAAGGCCTAGGTGTGAGCACAGCCTTAGCATCTTCTATCAGTTGCTGGATTCACCTTCTATAGATTCTGTGGGAACATTTTCTTACTCAAACATACCACACATTCGCTTCATTCTTTATTCCACCGCTAATATATACTCAGCATTGACCTTGTATAGTGTTTCTCTCTCTGAGGACTCCAAGTATTAGAGATGGCATTGGCCGGGAATCGAACCCGAGTCAGCTGCTGTAAAGGCAGCTATGCTCACCACTGCACCACCAACGCAAGGTAGCATGTCTCTGTAGTGTGGGAGGAAAACGGAGTACCCGAAGGAAACCCACGCAAGCACAGGGAGAACATGCAAACTCCATGCAGATAGTGTCCTGGTCAGAATCTGAAACAAGGACCCCAGTGCTGCAGGGCTAACCTCTAAGCCTCTGTGCTGCCCATATGCAGCCTCTGTTTTCTAAGGCCCACCCCCGCTGAGCATAGTAAATCAGTTCTGTCCACTTAAAGCGCCTCCAGAAAAAATCCAAACTTATCCTAAACTACAATCTATATATGCATATAAAACTCCAAAACACACCCAAAGAATAATGCACACCTCCACAGCATATACAAACTTATCCTTATCTACAATATATAACACTCCTATAATAAAACACACCCAAATAACAATAAGGGGTACAGTGGTCCCCATATTAGCAACACAATGGAGCTAAATATTCAATTCACCCTTAGGCCTCATTCACATGGGGGGTATGAATCCGTACCACATGGGAGGGCCGTGTTTACCAGAATGGGAATGCACAGCTGTTCCCAGCATCCCGTGTAGGCAGTCACATTGCTGTCAACTGGGTTGCAGTGGCTGTACCCAATGTGGCAACTGCACCCGCATGGATGTCCTTTTTGGGATTATCTCAGCCCCCACACAGGGTACAGATTCGTACACCCCGTGTGAGTAAGGCCTTGGACTTCTCCATGACGGACCTCACTGGTGGGAAGAGTTCTCATTTCTCCAGCAGAGAAAGCCTAAAGAAAGCTGGAAAGACTCCTCCCGCCTCTGTAGACAAAAAGGGTTTCAACCTCCCCTCATAGCCGGTCCAACATACGCCTCAAAAACATACCGGGCCTTCAACCTCCCCTCATAGCCGGTCCAAAACACGCCTCAAAAACATACCGGCCTCCAACCTCCCCTCATAGCTGATCCAACACACGCCTCAAAAACATACCGGCCTTCAACCTCCCCTCATAGCCGGACCAAAACACACCCCTCAAAAACATAAAGGCCACCAACCTCCTCTTATAGCCGGTCCAACACACGCCATGACGGACCTCACTGGTAGGAAGAGTTCTCATTTCTACAGCAGAGAAAGCCTAAAGAAAGCTGAAAAAAGACTCCTCCTGCCTCTGAAGAGAAAAAGAGTTCCAACCTCCCCTCATAGCCGGTCCAACACATGCCTCAAAAACATACCGGCCTTCAACCTCCCCATATAGCTTGTCCAACACGCGCCTCAAAAACATACCGGCCTCCAACCTCCCCTCCTAGCCGGTCCAACACACGCCTCAAAAACATACCGGTCTCCAACCTCCCCTCATAGCCGGTCCAACACACACCTTAAAAACATACCGGCCTTCAACCTCCCCTCATAGCTGGTCCCACACACGCCTCAAAAGCCTACCGGCCTCCAAACTTCACAACATAATCAATTACTTAATGTAGATCGACAATACATCAAACAATCACCTGTAAAAAAGGTGCCTGAGATGTTGGTGGCAAACAGCCTGCTAGGCCCGTGGGGAACCTAACCAAGTCTTCCAAAAGCTGCCTCATATCCAAGAGTTGCCAAAATGTAGACATTAAGCTTTAAGGCTAAAAAAAAATATCACATTCTAAATGGAAAGGTAGTTCAAGGGGTAGGGGGAGTATGGAAGAGGGAGAGAGGGAGGAAAGGAGAGGGGAGAAGGGAGGTTGGAGGAAAGAAGGGTGGTGAGGGTTGGGGAACCCTCACACCCCTTTATTTCCCCCAACCCCCCCTTTCTTTTCCTCCATCTCTCCCTCTTCCACACTCCCCCACCCCTTGTTCTACCTTTCCCTTTAGAATGTGATATTTCTCATTAACCTTAAAGCTTAACCTCAAAGCTTCTGCAGAAGCTGCAGAAAGGGAAATAGAGGGCTGATGAGAGGACCCTCCGATTACTGGAGTGGCAGCTGCCACCAGTGTAGGAACCTGTGCTGGTATAGTTGTACCTGGTCCCTGGGAGGGTTCCTCAGCCTTTCTGTTGAGTCTTTTTCTAGGAAAAGCCAATTGTCTTGTTTGTCCAAATGTAGACGTTAACCTTTAAGGTTTATCAAAAATATCACATTCTAAAGGGAAAAGTAGAACAAAGGGGAGGGGGAGTTTGGAAGAGGGAGAGAGGAAGAAAAGGAGGCGGGGAAGGGAGGTTGGAGGAAAGAAGGGGGATGAGGGTTGGGGGGAATCCACACACCCCTTCCTTTCTCCCAACCCCCCCTCTTTTCCTCCCTCTCTCCCTCTTCCATACTCCCCCTTCCCCTGTTCTACCTTTCCCTTTAGAATGTGATATATTTGATTAACCTTAAAGCTTAACCTTAAAGCAAATACCACCAAAAGAAAGCTCTATTTGTGGGAAGAAAATGATAAAAATGTAGTTTGGGTACAGTGTTGTATGACTGCGCAAATTTCATTCAAAGTGCTAGAGCGCTGAAAGGTGAAAATTGTCCTGGGCAGGAGGCGGAGGGGGGGGGGTGCCTGGTGTTGAAGTGGTTAATCTTCAACTGCCATAATGCTGCAGATGTGATCCGTTATGACACCAGCCAGTGGATGGTTTGACAGTTTGCTTGAGAGCACAACCAATGTGACAGTTAGCATTCTCGGCATGCCAGAAATAGAAATATTTTTTGAAACTGTTAAATCGATGGGTTTACTTCCACTTTAATACAGGTAGAAACCGTTTCTTTTTAAATAACACACAGGTTGCAGCTTTTTATCTGACAGAGGGGATGATATAAAGATCATATAGTGGCTTAACAACCACTTTAATATCCCCTTCTGTTCTAAAATTCTTTAAAAACAAATAATTTTGGGATGAAGGTGCCTTTGATCCAGTGTTGCCAACTGTCAGTATTGGCAGCCAGTAAAAAAACAGGCAATTTTCTCCTGCCAGTAAAAGTAAAAGGTTGCCAGTAAAAAATATGGCTCTGACGCTCGGCTTGGTCCGGAGTTGGCTGAGACCATCGCAGTGCCTGCTACAGTGTGATTGGGTGGCTCTGGCGGAGGCGGTGCCTGAGCATGTCGTGTGATGTCATGGTGCAATGGAGCCAAACAGTGCGGCCAGAGCCTCGTGTGCGGGTCTGCGGTATTGGAGCAAGGCAAGCTGGGACCAGGACCGTCAGTGCTGTTTAGACTGGAGTGGACTGGAGGGAGCGCTTGGCTTGGAGAGAGACTGTCACTGTGACTCAGGAGGGGAAGTGTTGTGTCAGTGAGGTCTCATCGTCATCTGTGCTGCTGCACACTGCTGTCAGTGTCACTGTGAGAGTCAGTTTTATGTGAGTGTGCGCCCATTCTAATTTCCTGCCCTCCTGAGTCCTGTCCCTGAGCTACTTACTATATCAAAAATAAAATAAGAAATATGTTTTTTGCCTTATCTACTTTAAATCATATTGATAATTGCATATTGTATTTGTTTGTAGCCTAAATACTCTCATTTGCACGTAAAACTGCAATTTTGTAACTTTTGGAAATGGCAGTAAAAACTTGGCTGTGCCAGTAAATTTTGGGTGTTGTGTCAGTAAATTTCAATCTGGTAGGTTGGCAACACTGGTTTGATCCACGAGTGTAGGTGACTTATCCAGAGTACTTTTTGTATCTCTCACTATCCATATTACTTACCGATCTCGGTGTCTGTTTCCCGGTGATGTCCATTGGCTTTACAGCCGGAACCGAAACATCCAACGACTCTGAAACAGCCGCGCACAAACGCCTGGGTCCTGTTCATTTTGGGGGGCTTTTTAAATGGGGTATCTGCAGGCTGGTCACTGATACCTCCTACCAAAGCCCTTCCTTTGCTGGGTTTCTCTTTGGTGTTTTTCAGAGAAAGAAGCTGATTACATTTAAACCGGTTCATTATTAATAATAAAGAAACACGCTTTAAATGTATAATAAAAATCGCAAAGAAATTGAATTAAATCAAATCCAATAAAAATCGCAAAAATCTCAGGGGATATAAGAAACACGTCTTCACTGGTCAGTGAACACTCAGCTTCTGCTGCCTGCCTTCCCTGTGCCTGTTTATAGAGGCTCAGCCGATGACATCATAGGCAGAGTCATGTGACTTTTTTTTTTTTTTCTTTTAAATCTCATGATGACTCAGCATTTCTCCCCCATATGTTAAAGCGGAGTTCCACCCACTTTTTGAAGTCTTCGGCAGCCCGAGCCGCCGTGTGTGCTGAAAACGATTTGGCATATCTTTTTTTTTTTTTTTAACCTCACTGTTATAATGAAGATTGAAATTTTCATTTCCTCCTCTCGGCTGAGCACTTCATTTCCTGGTCTGCAATGCCTCCTGGGAGTTGGTCATCAATCCCAGGAGGTAATAGGCATTGCTGGGCTGTAGCATCGCGTTATTTCAAAACCGGAAATGACACGATGCAAAGTGGCGGCCAGCGCCATTTTTAAAAAGGGTAACCAGGCTTTTGTTTCCATGGTTACTAAAGCTTCTTATACACAGTGATGGGCGGTGGGGCAGCTGGAACATCTTAGCTCTGATTACATACAGAGCCCGGGGGGGACAGACTTTTGATGGGGGCAGTATGATGATTGCAGTTTGATGGTGGCAGTTTTGATGGTGGCAGTATGATGGGGCAATTTTGATGGGGGCAGTATTATGGGGCAATTTTGATGGTGGCAGTATCATGGGGCAATTTCATGGGACAGTATGATGGGGGCAGTTTTGATGGGGTAATTTTGATGATGGCAGTATGATGGGGCAATTTGATAGGGGCAGTATGATGGGGCAGTTTTGAGGGGGGGCAATATGATGGGGCAATTTTGATGGTGGCAGTATGATGGGGCAGTTTTGAGGGGGGCAATATGATGGGGCAATTTTGATGTTGGCAGTATGATGGGGCAATTTTGATGTTGGCAGTATGATGGGGAAATTTGATGGGGGGCATTATGATGGGGCAATTTTGAAGGGGGCAGTATGAAGGGGGCAATTTTCATGGTGGCAGTATTATGGGGGCAGTTTTGGTGGGGCAATTTTATTGGGGCAGTATGATGGGGGCAATTTTGATGGTGGCAGTAGGATGGGAGCAGTATGATGGGGCAATTTTGATGGAGGCAGTATGATGGGGCAATTTTGATGGGGGCAGTATGATGGGGCAATTTTGATGGTGGCAATATGATGGGGGCAGTTTTGATGGGGCAATTTTGATGGGGGCAGTATGATGGGGCAATTTTGATGGTGGCAATATGGGACAGCTCCTGATGCTAATTGTAAATTATATCTCTTGTTTCTGTGTGTGTGTATATATATATATATATATATATATATATATATATATATATATAAAATTTGCACAGAAACAAGGGATATTTACAATTAGCATCTTTTTAAAAAGTAATGACCTTTTGCAGGAGCTTTTCATATTTCTAGATTTATAATCTTCCTGGTTCCTGGAGGGGGAGGAGAGGTTTCCATAGCTAAGGGGCGGCAACTTCCTCTGACACTGCTGTTGCTAGGGAAAACCCGACCTACAACCTATTACACTGCTCCCATGATGTTCTTGTACTCTGCAGTGTAGTTGAGCATCATGGGAAATGTAGTTCCAAAACATCTGGGGTGCCAAGGTTCGCCATCACTGCCCTGGGGTCTAAATATCATTTAATAGGAAACTATATGATCCATGCCCTTCCCCGCTTTGGCAAACCCTACAATTGATGCAGACCACAAACAGGCAGCCACCAGTGGAGATATACACGAATGTCACGGGCTGTTTGATCGTGGCAAATGTTAGTAAAACACAACTAAAGAATGAACACACGCTGCTCAAAACCCACTATTCTTTATTTCATAAAAAAAACACAATCTCTACAGTTATGATTCACCCCTATAACAACAACATTAAATATGTGCATATAAAGTCAAAATGTAATGAACACTTGTCTCCCACTCCGTGGCTTCTAGAAAAAGATAAAAAGAGAATGGACGGTTGCATCATTACAATAGAAGTCAAGCTAACAGACCTACGAATACAAACGCTGAGTCCTTCTGCGAGGAGAGACCCTAAGCTTCATTTCAATGCAAAACAATTTGGGAAGAGAACATACAAGCAGCCTCTAGAACAATGATCCTCACAATTCCATGATTCATTAACCTTTTTTAAACAAGCCAAAAAAAAAAAAAAAAAAGGGCCATCTAAGCTTCATCCGTGTCTGTCCTTGTCAAAAATTACCAAATTAACCCCCAAGCACCAACAGCATGCAAATATGTGGCCTTTCGGCGACTGGGCCCTGGCGCCACATATCTACATGCATTAGAGCAGAAGTGGTAAAGTGACAGGCTCTCTTGAAAGGCTTCCCTCCAAACCAGCTAGAATTACCTTTCCCTGCCCTCCACCTCTGCTTCTTTCGCCGAGCACCAAACTCCGTGTAAGCTCTGTATTTGAGCTTACACAGGGCTGATGACATGCCTTCTCACTCAAATCGAGCCCTGGCAATTGGCTGATCAGCCGTAAGCACAACATCTTGGGAGGTGGCAATAAACTCCTCCATACCTAAAAGCATTACCACTAAGCTGCATCGGAGAGAAAAGATGGTGGGGTGGGCTTGCAGGAGATTTAGACTGGCCATAGGTGCCTCAGTTTTTGTTTTATCATCCAGAGGGAAGAAGGAAGAAGTAGGAAGAAGGAGGAAGGAGGAAGAAGGATAAGGATGAAGGAGAAGGATGAAGGATGAAAGAAGGAAGAAAGAAGGAAGAAGGAAGAAGGAAGAAGGAAGAAGGAAGAAGGAAGGAGGAAGGAGGAAGAAGAAGGAAGGAAGGAAGGAAGGAAGGAAGGAAGGAAGGAAGGAAGGAAGGAAGGAAGGAAGGAAGGAAGGAAGGAAGGAAGGAAGGAAGGAAGGAAGGAGTTTCCTCACTCAGATATGTGAGGTGGTGGATGGAGAAATCCTCCCTGCTGTGCCATTGTATTCTGACAGCAGGATTCTTCTGCTGTCAGAATACACTTATTAGCGGTGGCAGCCAGGTGATCGACAAAAGTATTCCAACAGTTCCGTTGGACAGAAGTCAACTGTTAGATCCACTTCTGTTGAGCGGGAATGGATATAGATGGATCATAATTTGGCCAGTCCCTGCTAAACCGGACAAATTTTGATCCATCTATGGGCAGCTATAGCCACTTTGTCCTTGACTCCTTGCTGTGATTTCTTCCTGTGTCACCCGGGTTTTGTAAACTTTACCTGTTATTACATAAATGCAGGAGGGCGCCATTGCTGGCCTGCATTGGAAAACTGTGCTTGGCTCCAGTACTTATGATTGGCAATAAGCAGGTGGCCAATGAAACTTTGAGATAAGTCATAATTCCTTATTTCCCAGTTCTGGGCCACTGACTCAAAACATCAACATGACAGCCAGACAACTAGCATTTCCAGTAATTGGGTCAGTATTGGGAGCTGCTATTCCTGATATACTACTGAAAATGCTAGTTACCTGTCTTCGTAAAAGTTGATACTCTGGCTGCAAAAATCAAACAAGTTCAAAGAGAAGGAATTTTTACACTTTCCTTAAGCTCCAGAAACATTAAAGCTGGTGGCAGCCAGGCACCTTCATTGGCAGCCTCCGGTGCTCTCTTAATACAGGCACACTGGTTTAAATACAAAAGTTCGCTCTATGGAAACTTTCCTCTGCCTAAGGAAACCAACCACCTGGTATGAACATAAAAGGATTGCAAATGGCCGATGTTCAGAAAAAAGAAAATTTCCCACCTAGCGCACATTTCATTCACGAGCCATTTGGTGGCCACACTTGGTTCCAATTCACATTAGCACCATCTAGTCCTGGTAGGACAGGGAATGCTAACCTGCATTCACCGGTCAGCCACAACCAAACACAGCTCCCTTCAGCAGGGTAGGACAGATGGCTGAAGACTTGGAGTGTTCGGACCACGGTTTGATAATCACTGCTCTAGAATGACATCTGGGCTCAACAAAGCAACATAATCATGAATAAAGTTTTGTCTGGTGTGCTCCATTTTTTTCACTTCTTTGTGCTTCCCACCTCCAGGCTTGCCAGGGCCAAAACCTTATCTCCCGATCCTGCAAAACAAACCAAATAATAGAGACTTACAAAAATGATACATGTAAAAGAAATCAATGGCTGGAACACTTGTCCCTGTGTGGATAAAATGCCAGTCATTTGACCTTCTAGTGCTAGCCACATGGCCAAAAGACTAGGCTTTTGTTCACTTGAGTTTTTGCAAAAATGGAGGAGGTTGCACACAGAATAATCAAGAATGGTGCAGGTAGGGATAAAGCTAAACTACAACATAACCATGCATGTGAATGTGCTGTGGGGGTGTAGGATTATAATAAAAAGTCCAAAGATATCCGTAGCAGCTCCTCAATGAGAATGAAGTAATCTCTGCACTCACAAGATGCATTAGGCTAAGAGCATGTAATCCACCCAGTGCAGTTTGTTGTTGAGCCCCAGTGTGTCTTCAGGAGCCAGGAAAACAGATGCCGCTGTCAGGAGCTTTGTAGGACACCAGAAGTGAAACCAGAGACACTGGAGCGTATAGACCGCAACGCCAATTATATATATATATATATATATATATATATATATATATATATAAATAAATATAAAAACGACTGTATGTGTAAGGCATGAATGTGTCTCAGTCCCTAAATGTATGCTAAAATACAATCAAAGACACAAACCATATATTTTTTTAAAAGTATAATTTTTTGTCAAATACAATGTCTAAAAGATACAATTACATTAAAACATTGCTCGTTTAGGCTCTCAGGAAAAGGGTACGCGCCCTTGAAACGCGTCAGCCATCTGGGATACCATCTGATCCCCTCAACATCAGGTCCGGATTGCCGGTGTTTAGAGATGCAGTCTCACCAATTGACAAGCCTCATTTACATGCTCGTTTGTGAGTATAAACATTGTTTTTATGCTTTTGATAAAATTCTACCATTGGTAATGCACAAGGTCGGTGCGCCCTCCTTCTTTCTTTTTTGTTCCAGTTTTAAGAATACCCATTGTTCTGAGGAGGGCTGCAAGACTGTAGGCATTGCTTAAATTTAAAGAGTTGGTTGCACCACTTACTTAGAGACTAAACACCCAAGTGCAGGAGATTATTACTGTTTTTAAGTCTCTGAGATGTCCCAGCTGTCTCAAGGAGGTGGAGCAAATTCAAAATGTGAAAATATAAGCTGCAACTTATAGATTAGAGGAGTCATTATTGCCCCACCTTCATGAGACAGCTGGGGCATCTCAGAGACTGACCCAGTCCCCCCCCCCCACCCCTCATCACAACCGAAGAGAACAATGTGGACCAGTGGGCACTTTCCACTGTTGATGAGTTTTCACTCACAAATGTATTTATTTATATTTTATGCTATAAATTACCCCTCACACATTTTTGACCAAGTACGGATCTAAATTGGATATTTTGTCTGAACAATATTTAAATATATTTCTCCAGAGGTAAATCTTGTAGCCGTGGATGGCCGCATTCATGTGAGGATGATTTAAGACCTCTTGGAAACCACATAGTATCCTATTCCAATTTATTAACTGCTAAAACCAATGGCCACTACTCCATACTCTTACTATTAGACCTCTCTGCAGCCTTTGATATTGTTGACCACCCGCTCCTTCTCTATAAACTCCACTGCCCTGGCCTCCAAGATTCTGCTATATCCTGGTTCTCCTCCTACCTATCACAGCACTCCTTCAGTGTTACCTAAAACTTTGTTTCCTCCTCTCCACTTTCTCTTTCTGTAGGCGTCCCCCAAGGCTCTGTTCTTGGACCCATTCTCTTCTCTATCTACACCTCCTCTCTTGGTTACTTGATAACTTCCCAAGGCTTACAATACCATCTGTATGGTAATGACACCCAAATCTATCTCTCTACTCCTCACCTAACCCCTTCAGTCTCCTCTCGCATTTCTAACTGACATTTCAACATGGATGTCGCACCACTTCCTTAAACGAAATCTCTCTAACATCGAGCCGATAATATTCCCGCCCGTGCCCCCTTCCATGACTTTCCCATCAAGATCAATAATGCCACTACCAGTCCCTTACCTCACACCAGGGTACTAGGTGTAAACCTGGACTCTGACCTGTCCTTATAGACCCAAATTTAATTGCTGTCAAAAGCTTGTAGACTTCACTTCCGTAACATCCCAAAAATTTGCCCCTTTTTAAATCACCAGACTACTCTTTCACTCCCTTATTATCTCTTACCTTGGATATTGGAATTCCCTACTCATTGGCCTACCTCTACATAGGCTATCCCCTCTTCAGTCTATCATAAATGCTGCTGCCAGACCCATTCACCTTACCCACTGATCAGTGTCCTTTACCCTTCTCTGCCAATCCCTCCACTGGCTTCCGATTGCCTAGCAAATTAGAGTCAAAATACTAACAACATACAAAACCATTCACAAATCTGCCCCCAGCTACATCACCAATCTTGTCCCCAACGATCACCCAAACTGTCCTCCTCTCAAGACCTCCTGCTTTTAAGCTCTCTTGTCCCCTCCAGGACTTCTCCAGAGCCTCTCCCATCCTCTGGAACTCTCTACCTCAGTCTGTCTGGCCATCTCCTACTCTAGCTGCCTTTAGGTGATCCCTGAAAACTCAAGCATTAGGCACTGTATAAGAAGTAGAAAATTTTCTCCTTGTAAATAGAAAAAAAAAAATATCCATAAAAGTTTTATGTCCTCGTTTTCCACCTTTACAGTTGTAAGCTGGATAGTGCAGAGTGCACTGTAAACTGTTTTTATATTGGTTGGCACAGGCGGTGAAAACTTTACAGGTTTCTGGAACCTGGAAAAAAGTATTTGTCTCAAAATTTCTATTCTCTGTTCCTTCCAGTTTTGCCAGTCTGTCGTCTTCGCTGGGGTTTGCTTGTCCGTCCGGTTGATCGGATTGGTTGCTTTTTGACATCCATGTTCTTAGAAGGCCGTTTATGAGACTTGCGCTGACTGCGGACATGCAGTGACTTTGTGAGGTTGGAGATTCTCTTTGATAAAAGTGGGTCTCCAGCTTTCTTGGGCAGAGGAGCTGTAAGTTTGGCTGATTCTTTCTGGCTATCATCCTCCTCTATGCTGCCAGGAGGCAAAAGGCCCACTCCGGACAGGTCCAGATCACTAATAGTTGTCACGGTTACAGTGTGATTGGGATGGTCAAAAAGAACAGACTCTGTTTTAGCAGTCACCAGCCTCTCTATTTCATCCGCTTCCTCATCCAGCGCCTTGAGGCGATTCAGTTCGCATTTGCAGCGCTTTACAAATCATTCATTCATTCATCTCTTCAGGGAAGCCTATCAAACCTCCAACTAACTGAACTGTTATCACTTCCATCAGCTCATCACCCCCAGTTATAACCTTTTGTAACATTTGCTCCACCCTATTAGATTGTAAGCTCTTATGAGCAGGGCCTTTCTAACTGTCTTGTATTTTATTGCATTGTAACTGTACTGTCTCCCTTTATATTTTAAAGAGCTGTGCAAAATGTTGGCGCTATATAAATCCTGTATAATAATAATATCCCGATGTTAACTTAGATCTAAGTGTTTACTACTTTTTGAACGAACAACCTATATTGCTTAGAAACCACAGGATGCCATTATTGAACAATAAATGACTAACAATCTAATGATATCAGCAATTATATGGTTACATGTGGCAATTGTATTATTTGAACATAAAATGCATTGTTTAAGTAGTAACCCATCCCATATGGCCAGTAGAGTAGTGCGCAGCACTTCTGCCTTGGAACACAGAGGTCCTCAATTCAAGTCCAAGTCAGAACACTATCTGCATGGAGTGTGCATGTTCTCCCTGTGCTTGTGCGGGTTTCCTCCCAAACCCCAAAAACATGCTGATAGGTTAATTGGCTCCTGTCTAAAAAACAGCCCTAGTATGATATGCTACTGAGCGTGCCCAAGATGGCTACCTCACCATCTGCCCCAATCACAGATCGAGTGTGTCCCTTGGGAGAAAAGCACTATAGAAATTTACATAAAAGCTGAAGTTTAAGCATGACCTTACATAGATACAGTACATTGGTCCAGCTTGGACTAATGTAAACATGCGTATCTAATACCCGACAGATACCCTGCGTAAACTGCAAATCGCTGTAGTATTCACTACAAGTTCTGTATATAGCCAATCTTCTCTGTTACTATTTTTTTTCTAGCAATCCTCAGAACTTCTGGGTACGGGTGAACATGTGGCCTTTTCATCTTCCTCCCGAAATGCAGTACATGGCCTCGGTCACAGTTGCCAAACCCCAGCTTTTGTGTTAGAGTGAGGGGTTTGGAGTCCTTAGCCTTGTTTAAGCTAAACATGGTGATCACACAGGATCTTCTGTTCTAAACTGTATGAGTTAATGTGAAAGATAAACGTTATTAGCAAGGGAGGTGGATTATAAAGAGAACCTGTTTCCCTGTTGCACTGGCTTGAATTAGCAAAGTTGTTTGGCTCAAACAGTGATTCCTATTCAAATAACCTATTATAATAAAATGATCATCATAAGGACAGAGGTCTGGCAGTTGGCTCCAAGACACAAAATCAACACCTCTACTATAACAAAATTTCAAGGTCAACACACAAGACCCAAAGGAAACATTGTAAATAAAAGTTTTTCCAACTTCTAGAAGGGGGGATGGGCTGAAATTCCAAAGTCTGGAAGGGGGGAGGGGGTGAACTTTCAAAGTTTGGAATAGGGATGAACTTTGAAAGTTTGGAGGGCGGGGGGGCAGGATGAGCTTTCAACGTCTGTGGGGGGGGCAGGATGAACTTTCAACATCTGTTAGGGGACAACGGGATGAACTTCCAGCTTCTGGAAGGTGCGACAAGATAAACTTCCAACTTCTGGAAGGGGGGGCGGTATGAACATCCAACTTCTGGAAGGGGGGGCGGTATGAACATCCAACTTCTGGAAGGGGGGGCGGTATGAACATCCAACTTCTGGAAGGGGGGGCGGTATGAACATCCAACTTCTGGAAGGGGGGTGGTATGAACATCCAACTTCAGGAAGGGGAGACGGGAAGAACTTCCAACTTCTGAAAGGGGGAAAGGGATGAACTAACAACTTCTGGAAGGGGCGACGGGATCAACCTCCAACGTTTGGGGGGAGGGGGGCGGGCCAGGGTGAACTTCCAACTTCTGGAAGGGGGGGTCAGGGTGAACTTCCAACTTCTGGAAGGGGGGTCAGGGTGAACTTCCAACTTCTGGAAGGGGGGGTCAGGGTGAACTTCCAACTTCTGGAAGGGGGGTCAGGGCGAACTTCCAACTTCTGGAAGGGGGGGTCAGGGTGAACTTCCAACTTCTGGAAGGGGGGGTCAGGGTGAACTTCCAACTTCTGGAAGGGGGGGTCAGGGTGAACTTCCAACTTCTGGAAGGGGGGGTCAGGGTGAACTTCCAACTTCTGGAAGGGGGGGTCAGGGTGAACTTCCAACTTCTGGAAGGGGGGGTCAGGGTGAACTTCCAACTTCTGGAAGGGGGGGTCAGGGTGAACTTCCAACTTCTGGAAGGGGGGGTCAGGGTGAACTTCCAACTTCTGGAAGGGGGGGTCAGGGTGAACTTCCAACTTCTGGAAGGGGGGGTCAGGGTGAACTTCCAACTTCTGGAAGGGGGGGTCAGGGTGAACTTCCAACTTCTGGAAGGGGGGGGTCAGGGTGAACTTCCAACTTCTGGAAGGGGGGGGTCAGGGTGAACTTCCAACTTCTGGAAGGGGGGGTCAGGGTGAAATTCCAACTTCTGGAAGGGGGGGTCAGGGTGAACTTCCAACTTCTGGAAGGGGGGGTCAGGGTGAACTTCCAACTTCTGGAAGGGGGGGTCAGGGTGAACTTCCAACTTCTGGAAGGGGGGGTCAGGGTGAACTTCCAACTTCTGGAAGGGGGGGTCAGGGTGAACTTCCAACTTCTGGAAGGGGGGGTCAGGGTGAACTTCCAACTTCTGGAAGGGGGGGTCAGGGTGAACTTCCAACTTCTGGAAGGGGGTGGGGGGGGGTGGGATAAACTTCAAACTTCAGGAAGGGAGACAGGATGAACTTACTTTCTGGATGTGCAGTTGTTGCACAACTAAAGGTCCTAGAATGTACTTATTTATATGCTGGTGCTTTTTTTTTTTTTTTTACCAGACAGGAAAATCTTCCCGCTCACTGCCACTTTCCTTGTGTCCCTAAAGGTTTCCGATCTGCAGCTGTTGCGTTATGTGAAATGTGAGTCTGGCACAGCGTGAAGCGTGGGAGAATTTCCACAAATCACATGATGAACTGGGTCATGAGACACCAGGCTCTGACTGATGACAGGAACACACAGAAACCTGTTCATATATAATGGACCCAAGTTCTTTTTCCTCTGGACATGTGCGGAGATTTCAATACAGACTGTGTTAAGCAGCTCTAAAGGATTCGGGAGTCAGCACTGTAAGTAAGGCAAAAGCTTTCTTCTCCATGGTTTATTGACCGCTAAATGTTTGTTCACAGCAGCCCCATTGCCCAATGCAGTCCCAAAGCAACTTGCCTTATATTCTTCGATATGTTGCACTTTTGCACAGCATGCTCCAATGCGCTATAATGCATCGCAACACGCTGACTGGCAAAGCGCTACATGAGGTGTAAAGTTAAAAAAAAAGCACTGTAGTGGGGATGCACAACACACACCAGCATTCACATTATGCACACCTTAAAGTGTAAGTTCGCCTTTACAGAAAATCTGTAAGGTAAAGGTTATACTTTAAAGATAAGATAAAGGTTACACTTTAAAGAGGGGCTGCCCATGTGAATGAGCCCCAAATTGAAGAAGAAAGTTTTGTTTTTATTCCAAAATGTGACCCACCAGGCTTTTCTCTATGTAGTACATTTATATTTTTACTTTGAGGTCATTTAGAAAAAAAAGAAAACAAACAGTATATTTGGCAGTTCAGCTCTCCACCAGTTCCACATTTTTACCTTCCCTTCATTACCACTCTGCTCTAGTCATCCACCAGGGACAAATGTGTAAGCTCAGTGTTGTAACGTGGAGCTTACACATGGCTGTGTTTTTTCCCACCCCCAAGTGACAGCTCTGGGTGCATGAATAGCCCATCACAACAGGGCTGTTACAAGGCAGGCGAGGAGCTACTCTCATGCCCCACCATTATCTGGGTAACTTGCTTTGCTTCCCATAGCTGTTTTAGCTTTACCTACATACAGTATGCAGCTGTGTGTTCCGGCAGCTTTACAGGTCACCTTCTATCTGCTGCCGGAGAGATTCAGCCTGAATGCTCCTCCATCATTCAGAAAAAGCCTGGTATTTTTATCAATAAATACAAGGTTTGCTCTGATTGGCCAAGGCAGAGAGACGGGCAGATGATGTCACAATTTCCACCTTCGCCCTCAAAGCTAGTTAAAGTGTTACTAAACCCACAACAGTAAAATCAATCTGTATATGCAGTAAAGCATGCTTGTTATACTCACTGTGGAGCCTGATGGGTTAATCCTCTGTACTGTGTAAAAAGGCTGTCTTCTCTGATCCTCCCCTTCTTCCACTGTCCCCAATATATCTCCTGATGGAACAGAGGCAAGGGGACAAGCTGCACATGCTCAGTTTGGTGTGTATTGCTAGAGAGGTTTTTTTCTTGGGAGGGGTGCATGTAATCAGCACAGGGTCAATCGGCTCTGTCCTGACAGAGGGTCAGGGGTCCTGTAGCCTCATAGGACAATTAGGGGAGAATGAAAACTCCCCTACAAGATTTAACCAGACACTGGTAGAAGTCACAAGACTGCTATATACTGCTGCTGAGAAAAGATATTTAGCAGTTTATATTTACTAAAATAATAGCATTTCCATGTTCTGTGTACTGTGGGAGACCAGATATAGTGAATGCAGAGTCCTGGGTTTAGTAACATTTTAAATAAAAGGCTCAGAGGCAGAAAATACCTTTCAACTAACAGTGATCATCAGCTGGGAGCCAGTATGTTTCTCGCCCACTATCTTCTTTTATTGTCAGTTCCATGTTAATTACAACATGCATACAGATGATGTGAATGTACTCTGCTGCTGGTGCACATGTGTGCAAGCATGTAAAAGCAACAATGAAAATCCGAACTGTGATTTATGCTATGAAGCAGGAGGTCCATTTTTATAGCTCTGGTTGGTATGCAGGAAGCAGGTCCTTATTAGTCAGTATTATTGTGGGAGGAAGGGGCATAGCAATGAGAATATTCAACCTACCTGCAGATCGTTTTTCTGGTAGGCAATGAAGTGAGACCACTTTGCTGCAATGCAAAAGGACTGACCATTGGACCACTCTGCAGCCTCACTACTAGAAGTAAACAGGCTGATTATTTGACTCACCTAATCCTTCCGAGACCTTCTGAAACTGGCTGAGTGCAGCACCCGCATTCTCTGCAAGGAAAGCTTCCTCCTCTGGCGTCAACTAAAAAAAAAACATCAACACAAAATATGTTGTTACACTTTAAAGGCTCCGTTTTTAAAGAATGTTACACATCACACCCATATTTAGGGTGACACCCCCAGTCCCACTCTATCCCCCTCCGTGACAGCGGGCAAAGGGTTCTTCTCCCCACACCCACTGTCACTTTTTAAAAACAGCGCAGCTGTGTAGGGTTCTGTCCGCACAGCCGCATCATTCATTCACAGCAATCTGTGAATTAACTAAAAGACCTGTCTGCCACTGCACCAGACGAATCGTATTTCTCAGAGGGAAAGATGAGCACTTCCGTAGTTCATTTACAAGTCCTGCAGCTTTCAAACGGACAGCCCATACAGAGGTGCGGGCTGAAAGCTGCAGGGCTTGTCTGCAGGAGCCTGACATTGCACCTAAAAATTTACTGATCATGAGTGCAATGCTTTGCAGGCTCTTGGGGGGGGGGGGGGGGGGGGGGTGCAGTTATTATTTTTCCCCTTACCTGACCTTATCTTTTAAAGTGGTTCTATTCCCATTCTGATCACTTTTTTCTAAATTTTTTCTTTTCTTTTTTTAAATAAGATTTTATTTTTGAAAGTTTTAATATAACAAATTACAGACAAAACTGATATTAAACAAACAAAAAAAAAACTACAATATTTTAATAAACAATTCCCTTTCCTTTCCTTCTTCCTTCCCTTTAAGAAAATATATCAGCATCAACATTATATTTTATTCCTTAAATTAGTCTATCATCTACTCCCTCGAAATCTCTATTTGAGAGAGAAAGGGATGGGAAAAAGAAAAAAAAAAAAAAAAAAAGGGAACATCTCTCTCTCTCTAATATTAAAATATATATATATATATAATCAATAAGTTTAAGTCCTGGAATACTATATGTTATCCCGGAGCAACCACCATACTCATATAATTAATAATAATTTAAGTTTTACCCCCTGCCCAAATCAAGTATTTAGTATAGGAGGAATCGACCACTCAAAGACTAAAAAACAGAGATACATAACACGTATTCCCCACTCTACATTTCAACCTAAAAATTGGAAAATGGTGCATATATCCATTTTTTCACATATTAAAATTTCCGAGATGCATTACGTTGAAGATGAGTATATTTCTCAAAATTTTAGTTTTTTTCCATACTTACCTGTAAAATCCTTTTCTTGGAGTACATCACGGGACACAGAGCAACCATAATAATGACTATATGGGTTATACGCCACCTACCGGTGGCTGGACACTGGCAGATAGTCAGACAGGAAGTCCACCCCTATATAACCCCTCCTACACATGAAGGACCCCAGTTTTGTAGCACAGCAATGAATATCCCAAAAAAGATGGGAGGGACCTCTGTGTCCCGTGATGTACTCCAAGAAAAGGATTTTACAGGTAAGTATGACGGAAAAATCCTAATTTCTTTATTGTACATCAGGGGACACAGAGCAACCATAATAATGTATATATGGGATGTCCTAAATCAATGCCCTTGAGGGGAGGGAGACACAATCACAGAAACTGCCACCTGAGGAGGACTCCTTCTGCCACCCAAAACATACGGCCAAAGCAGTATCCTCTGTGGCTTTGATATCCATTTGGTAAAATTCTGTGAATGTATGAACAAAAGACCAAGTAATGGCCTTAAATACTGAGCCACTGACACCTGATGGCAGAAGGCCCAAGATGCCTCCACACACCTGGTAGCCAGTGCTTTTACCAAAAAAGGTGGCGGGGGACCTTGCCCTTTCAAGCCATAGGCTTGAATGATTAACTGGCAAATCCATTGAAAAATAGTTAACTTGGATGCCTTCTGCCCATCCCGGGCTCTACTGGCAGCACAAACCAGAATTCCTGACCTGTACCGACAAATCAAGTAATTCTGACCCCCAGAACTACCTCCAGAGTATGCAGTGATCCAACTGAGGATCAGAAAAGAAGGCAAGCCATTGTCTTGATTCAAGTGAAAACCAGACACCATACTAGGCAAAAAACAGATGAGGACGCAACATCACCTGAATATGATGCAAGACCAAAAACAGCTCCCTGCATGAAAGAGCCGCCAACTCTAACACCCCACTTAGTGAAGTGATAGCAACCAAAGAAGCCACCTTCCGAGATAAAATACTAACAGAATCTCTCAATTGGTTCAAAAAGTGGTCTCTGCAAGGACAGTCAAGATCAAATTCAAGTCCCAAGGACACGAAAATGGTCTGACAGGCGAGACTGTCTACGTTACACGCTGTATGAAGTATGAATCAAGGAGTGAGAAACAACCGCACCTGGAAAAAATGTATAGGGACGAACCCTGACCGTTAACGGTACTTAAGGCCAATCTCCTTTCCCCTACCAATTGGAGAAAGAAAGAGAAAATCTCCCACTCACATATTTCTGCGGGTGCCAGTCCCTGGCTTCACCCCAGGCAAAAAAAATATTTCCAAGTCCTGTAATTGAAGTTCCCTGTTTCCAGGGGCTCAAAAGTGCTGAGATACAAGGCTCAAGACCATTAGGTCCCGCTGGACTGGGAGTGTTCAAGAAGTGACCCCCACAAGACTCGCTATGTCAGTGTACCAAGCCCTCCTGGGCTAATTCGGCTAACACTATTAACAGTGTTACCATCTCCCGGATTCTTCGCAAAAGATGTTAGAGAAGTTGAAACAGAGGGAAGTGTCAAATAAGGGAGAACTGGTCCCCAAGGTGTTACCAGTGCATCTACCCCTATTGCCAGTGGGACCCTCGTCCCGGACACAACCTGTCCCAACTTATTGTAGAACTTGGAATTTAGTAGATTCACCTTCAGAGTTCCTTTTCCTATATTCTATACCTGGAATATGCACGGATGACAGAGACAGTCCTTGTGTTGTCACAGACAGAATGTGGTTCACCTTTCTGAGCAGCCTGACTCCTGGTGCCGCCCTGGTGGTTAATATATATGCCCCTGCAGAGGCTTTCCCAGATAGAACCTACAACTGGTTTGTACCATAATCCAGAGCAAGGCGTACTGGCCGAAAGCTCAAAGATATTTATGAGCAGTACACTCTCCTGTGGAGACCAAGTCCACTGAACTGTAGCCACCCTCAAACTAAATGGAGAAACTAGCATCAGTGGTGATCTTCCAATACATGAAAGGAAGAATTCAACCTTTTTAGATTCGGAACCATCAACCACCAATCTTTAGCTGGATTGCCGGGAACAGAGCCCTCCGGCAATCCAATGCCTGGATCTTCAAGTTCCAGACAGAGAGAGACAATGATCCTCTCCAAGACCTGGAGTAGGACTGTACATAAGGAATGTGCTTCAACCTAGATACAGCTTCCTACTGCAAAATGTATCGAAAGAAAATCTAGACCAACTGGTTTCTGATCAAAAAGTTATTGAGGTATACTGAGATTGACACCTCCCTGCGTCTTTAGCAAGTCCAGCACCAGAGCTAGGAGCTTTGTGAACCTCAGAAGCTGTGGCCAGCCCGAAGGATGGGCACAAAAAAGAAAACAGACGACTTTCCACTGCAATTACAGAAATGTTTGATGAGGATGGAAACAACCTGGCACATGAAGCTGTGTGTTTCCTGATGATTATGGGCCCCGCAATCTGTTCAGATAATGATTGCATATATACTTTAGAGATAAGTCCCTTTGTGTTATTTGCTTAGTCCAAGATAGGGACTTTATAGAAAGGGATCCTTGGGGCCATACCTTGTTTAAGAGTGTGTCTTAATTGTAGGTATTGAAAAAAAAACACCTTTTATCCAAGCCATAGTCAACACAGAGCTGCTGATAAGTTTTCAGCACTCCATCAGAATACAATTGCATCAAGGTAATAATTCCCGCACGTTCCCATCTAGAAAATCCTTCCAAGTGGTAAACTAAATTAATAGAACCAGGCTATGCTATTTATTGTGATTTTTTATTCTCCTCTTACCGGCTTTCTTTCCAAGTAAATGTTTGTTTTTCCTTTAAATGACGTCACCCGCGCATGCGCCGTTAGCCCTAATTTTCTCAACAAGCTTTTGTTGCCTGAAAAATGCTGGGTCTATGCCGGGGCTGCGTCATTTCCTACTGTTGTCGTCCGCCCCGAGATCCTGTGAGACTTCCCCATTGATAAGCTGATCCTGGACCCCTTTGTGACTCGCCACATCTCAGGGGTTGTGGTTGTGGAGAGAGCAGAGCCGAAGACAATCGAGACTTGGATAAGGCGAATAATGCGCATGTGTGTGGGAATCTGGCCAGGGAAACATACTGAGGGTGGAAATAAGGTACTGCACAAACGCAGAAGACTTCAGTTGTGATGGCGACAGGCTAAGAACAAGCAAGAGTATTTTGTAAAAATAAGAATGACTTTGAAGCATAATATTAGTGGCTTTTTAATTGCAAACAAGTAGTTTGATTGATATAATGATTAAATGTGGTATCAATGACTGAGTTTACTACCGCTTTAACCATCCAGAAAAAAAAAACAAAGTTGTATCTCATCTATATTACCTTCTCTCCAAGTTTTCTCAGAGCCGTCAGGATCTCCCCTTTCTGCTGAGTATAGAGGTCTCTTCCAAGTTTTCCGACCATTAGATCACGGTCCATCTAGAAAACAGACATGAGGTATAGACAGCTCGCCCCTGATTGGTACATAACTTGTGACACCGGCTAGCGGGGGGAGATCTCACCTCTCCTAACCGCGTCCTCAGCTGCCCTGGCTGTTTTTTGGCAAACATCCGGATGACCTCTGGGGTCTTGAAGGCCTGGCTGATCGCTGCTTGAATCGCCTGGGAGATAAAAAAAGAGTTGTATGTGATGAGGGAGTACAAAGTACAGGCATGATGTTTGACATAAGAGACCAGTTCATGAAAGACAATGATAGATTGGTAATAATGAAAAATGAAGTACTAAAATGAAGCATCTCCCACAATAAACTGACATATCTTAAAAAAAAAAAAAAAAAATGGATAGGGTTAGACCATCTGTCAGTTTTTTCTGCTGTCCGTGCTGTTGCTCAGGAGATTCACCTTTGTCCTGGTGGTGACCATTGTTACTGGCAATAAAAGTGAGCTAAATTCCCAAATTTTGGCTGTTTAAAGGCCCATTCACACCATATGCATTGCCCAAAAGCATTTACAACAGCAAACAATAGATATAAAATAGGTTTGCTTACACCATTGTGTTGCATGCTCTACTTTTTTTTTCAGCGCAACATGTGCCAACGCAAAGCGTTAATTATTAACCGCTTCAGAAGATTTACCCCCCTTCCTGACAGGTCTTTTTTTGAGATACGGCACTGCGTTACTTTAACTGAGAATTGCGTGGTTGTGCAACACTATACCCAAATAAAACTTATGTCTCTTTTTTTTTCCGCAAATAGAGCTTTCTTTTAGTGGTATTAGATCACCTCTGCGGTTTTTATTTTTTGCGCTAGAAACAAAGAACGACCAACAATTTTGAAAAAATAAATAAATATATAGATCATATTTTTACTTTTGCTCTAAAACATATCCAATAAAAAAAATTAAATCCCAATAAGCATTTATTGATTGGTTTGTGCAAAAGTTGCTGGGTCTACAAACTATGGGATATTTTTATTTATTGTTTAATCTAGTAATGCGGCGATCAGCGACTTATAGCGGGACTGCGATTTTGCGGTGGACAAAGCGGACACCTAACAGCCTTTTTTTGGGACCAGTGACATTGGTTTACACGAATGTAATAATACAGACTATGGGATATTTACTGGAATTTTCTTTTTTTATTATTCTTTTACTAGTAATGGCAGCGATGAGCTAATTATAGCGGGACTGCAATATTACGATGGACAATCAGACACTAAGGCCCCTTTCACGCTGGGGCGGTGAGGGCGCCAACGGTAAAACGGCGCTATTTTTAGCGGCGATTTACCGCAAGTTTTAGCAGTGGTATCCAGTCGATAGCGGGGCGGTTTTACCCCCCTGCTAGCAGCCGAGAAAGGGTTAAAACCACCGCAAAGTGCTTTGCCGGCAGTATAGCCACGCTGCTCCATTCATTTCGGGCTTTCACACTGGAGTGTGAGGAGCGGCTCTTTCAGGGCGCTTTGCAGGTGCTATTTTTAGCGCTGTATCGCCTGCAAAGCGCCCCAGTGTGAAAGGGGTCTAACTGACACTTTGTGGGATGCTTTAATAAATTGCATAACGGATTATCCCTGAAGGAGTCTAAGTTATTCCGACACGCGTAGGAACTGTGTATATGTATTTCATATGCATGATCCAATGCCGAAACTTTGTATGCGTTAGCTTAGCACCTTCAGCTTGAATTGTTTTTATATGTAATTTGTTCTACTCTATGTATTACTATTTTCTTGATACTATTAAAAATTATTTTTTTAAATCATTGTTACACATCTGTGCCTTTAAAGTCCCACCCTTAGGGGAAAACAGTATTTGCAAAGCTTACAGGGATGTTGGCCTTTCTTTAGCAGATAATCACCACCTCCTATTTTTATTATATGCCTGACAGATTGCAGCTTGTACCTGAAAAGTAACACTGTTAAAGCAGAAGGAAAAATTCAATGTCCATCGTCAGACTTGATCAGATTTCTGCCTAACAGTGGTCTGCTTAAAATAGAAAATCCCCCCCAAACCATATTTTCAATTTTGGGAAGAAAGTGGCAAGTATCAACCTCCCGTAGAGTCTTTAAAACGATCTTAGACCCATTTGGGGAGATCTGCCCTATCCCCAGCTGCAAGAAGATGAGTGATCGGCTTTTTAGCCAAGCCACTGGTGTCACCAGCCTGAGTTCACCATATGGAGAGTGCAAGAAGCAGAAATACCTCCTCATACCGCCCTCTAGTGCTCTGTTTCCCAACCTGCAACCTGGGGCCGCATGCGGTCCTTTGGCACTTACTGTGTGGTTGGGTTTAGGCGTGTTCGGATCATAGTCCCAACCCACCTGAGCAATCCCACCAGGAAGCCCAGAACTGCACACCGCTATACATAGGCATCGAGACATTTTCCCGGCCCGCAGCTACACATATACACACAGAATATGATTGGCAGTGTGCAGCGACGGCTTCCTGGTGGGATTGCACAGACGGGTTGAGACTATGATCTAAACTCGCCTGAGCTCATCCCTACTGTGCGGTCCTCAAGGCCTCTCCAGACAATGAGATGAAATTTCAGAAAGTTAGAAAATGAAGTCCTGCTAGATCCCATCAGGCTTGACCCTTTCGCAGGTATAGCATATGTAAAACATTACAAATAGGTGTTTTATACTGTTTAAAATCCAGTAATACGCTGTCTCACCCCGCTCCGCACATGTTCAGTTGCTCTCTATTTTTTGGTACTGTGCCAAAAATGTAGAGGCCAATCTGCTGACAGCGTAGAGACTTACTGCTGCTCAGGGGCTCTGGGCTTCAGCAAAATGGCAGCCTCCAACAAGAAGATTCCAGAGCAATGTTGGAGGCAATTTACAGCACACACACATTTCGGTAGAGTAATTATTAATGTGAAGTGTATTGCTAAAGAAAATCATTTTATCAAGTTATGGGTAAAGTTCCTCTTGAATGATTTGTTTTTTTCCGCAATATTTTAGGATTTTCCGCTGTCCATCCTTGTTTTATTTTTATGTTAAAGTGGATGTAAACCCGATTCATGAAATTTGAGCTGGGCACATATATCTGCAGTGTTTTGTTATCTCCCTTCACAGCACTAAGTCCCGTAGCTGTCTCCGTTCTTCTGTTATCAGCCTGATAACTCCTAACAAGTTCTCCATCAGCCAGAGTTTTGTGTTGGGTAGGATGCTATAAATAGATTAGCAGAGCCCTGAACTATTCAACAAACACAGCTGAAAGTCTCTACCTATGAGGAGAGGGGGTGTGTGCCTTTCCTCCAATCAGCTGTCTTGGCTGCATGCCCAGACCTCACTGCAGTGCTAACCAGGAAGAGAAAATGTCCTAACAGGAAGAGCACTTTCTAAACAGTATATAAAGCTGAAGACAGCAGATATACAAGTAAAACTTATGTAGGAGGATTTGTTTCATCTCTGTGTATCATCTGAGGCTGTTCACTTCACTGTGTATATGTGAGGGTTTACATCCACTTTAAAGTTTTTCAAAGGCTCAAGATTTTTTACCTTCTTGCATTCTATGCATGAAGGTAAAAAAAAAAAAAAAAACCTTCTTTGTGTAGCAGCCCAAATACTTACTTGAGCCCCATCTCAATCCAGCGATGTGTGAGAGAGCCAAAGCTCTCTGGGGACTCTCCCTCATGAAGAGAGAGAGAGGGGGGCTGAGCCGAGCCGCGGCTCTGTGTGTGAATCGACGCAAAGAGCCGCAGCTCAAGAATGAGCCTGCCCGGGTGCCCCCATTGGAAGCTGCTTGCTCTGGGGGCACGCAGCAAAAGGGAGGGACCAGGAGTGCTGGGGGGAGGATCCGGCCTGCTTTGTGCAAAACCATTTCACAGAGCAGGTAAGTACAACATGCTTATTTTATTTTTTTAAATAAAGTCTTTAATATCACTTCAAATATGATCTTGCTAAGAAAAATATCAAACGTGGCACAATCACTGTAGTAGGCACAAATATTGAACCATTCACTTGTATAGGGGCTGTATTACAAATGGAGCAGTCTCATGTAATATACCTCCAGTCTATGACGGTCTCCTGAAGCATCTCCCCAGTCTCTAGCCATCTCCTGTCTGCAGTTTCTGACAGCTTTCTGTAGCATTACATTCACCGAATATTATGTGAGGCCCTCTGGTGATGTCAGGGGCCCCACCTGAGCACTGTTCTAGTGGATCCCCTAGAGAACTTTACAATGGATTTAATCTGGTGGCACCAGGTAGACTAAATAGAAGGTACTTTATCCTGCCCTCCAGGACTGCAGGAAAGATCCAGCATTGCATTGGGTCCTGCTCCACTCCACTCCACAGTAAGTCTGTTTTTGGCCGAGGTTGTCCTTTATAAACCCCATGAACATGAGACAGGAACCTCCCTGACAAGTATATACAGTGCTTCCTAAAGCCTCGTACACACGATCGGATTTTCCGCAGACAAAACCTCAGACTGTAGTCCTAAGGCGTGTGCCTGGTTTTTGTCTTGCATACATATGGCAAGGAATTGTCGGCCAACAAACACGAACGTAGTGACGTACTATGTGGTTTTTTTCAGCTCTTTAGCGCCACCCTTTGGGCTCCTTCTGCTAATTTCGTGTTAGTAGAAGTTTGGCGAGTGTTGATTCGTGCTTTTCATTTCGTGCTTTCCAGTTAGCGCTTTTCATTTAGTTTTTGAACGGCCCTTCGTCAACCAGCCATGTTGCGAAATCGGAGGAGATAATGTGTTATTTATTATTGGCCTTGGAGTTATGGCTTTGACCCAAGTCCAGTCCAGGAACAGGAGGAGTTCTTGGACCAAAAATTGGTTGCTTTATTAATCGTGACCAATTATGTCATATGCCTTTGCTGCGGGAGCTCCAGGAGAATAATCCGGATGATTTTCGGAATTCTCTCCGGATGATGGACCCCTGCTTTCACCAACTCTTGGCATTGGTGACCCCCTATATTAAGAAGCAGGACACATGCATGAGGTTTTTATTTTATTTTTTGGTTGAATAATAATGATCTGATTTGTTATATTTTCTATATTTTTGGATGCATAGAATGCACTTTTTGGTTAAGTTCTATTGGCAGATAGCATGTCTAATTGTATTTGTTTTCTTTTTTTAATGCACAATACAAAAAATTGTGGAGAATAATACTTGGCTATGTGTTTTACTTCAAATGACATTTTGGGAGTCGGCAGTTATATTTAAAAAAAAATACAATGTAAAATTAACAAGGGACACCAACATACTTGTATCTTTGATCTTAAAAACTACGGCATAATGGTGTTGTGGTAACTTGCCCACAAAAAAAAAAAAAAAAAAAAAAAAAGAAGCATGTTAATATTATTCTTGATATCACTAGAAAAAAAAGCCTTTGAAAATTTGTTTGCAATAACTCCATCAGTATCACCAGCAAAGCAGCTTCATTATTATCCCATTAAAGAAGAGAATTATGCGCTGCATTTGGAGGTTTCATAATTTGCCGCGTCACAAATGTTAATTCTCCATTACGAACGCTAGTTTACAAGACCGATCGCTTCTGGCTCGTCCTTGCTTCCGAGCATGCGTGTTTGTACTTTGGACTTTTGTCCGACGGACTTGTGTACACACTCTCGGAAAATCCGACAACACACATTTGTCTGCGGAAAATTTTAAAACCCGACATCCAATATTTGTCCACGGAAAGTTGGCCAACAATTGTCCGATGGAGCGTACACACGGACGGATTTTCCGCCAACAGCCTGACATCACACAATTCCCGTCGGAAAATCCGATCGTGTGTGCGCGGCTTTAGTGTTAATGTGTGTCCTGAAGATTGGTTGCATCATGCACACTTCTGACCACCCTCTAAATATCCGTGCCGCTTTTATTTCCTCGGCAGTAAACATGAATAGTGAGTGTGATATGGTTAAATGGCTAAATAATTACATTTTACAAGCTCTCTGCACACAGAAACCCCTTTATGATGTGGCCTGTAAGAAATTTGTTTAGCGTTAAATGGTGTCTTAATGATTCTTGATGAGCTCGGCATGACATGGTAAAAAAAAAAAAAGATTCTATTTTTGCTCCGTCTGGAAGGGGATGCCCTTAGAACATCACTGTAACATTTGCCATACACAGCGCTAGGATGGACGGATATCTTACTTAAAGCAATAGCAGCGTCACCTCTACCATCCAAAAGTGCCATGGCTATCTTTCCCCTGGGCAATGTTCAACAGCAGCATACACAGCTTACATTTCCTTCCCTTTTCTCTACAGATAAGGGAAACGGTCAAAGTTTGCACACTGAGATTTCCTGAACCTTTGAAGCGCTCGTTTACCAGGGCTTTTTTTCCAGCGGGTACGCGTGGGGGGGGGGGGGGGGGGGGGGTTCGGGGGGGTTGGGTTGCAGTTCCGGCACCTCCAGCACAGGATGCACGTGATGGCAAGGGGTGTGCTGGAGTGTCTTCTGATACTGGCTGCTGGGGGATCTATTGTCACTGGTGGGGATCTGCTTTTTTGTGAGGGTCTGTTGTTGCTAGTGGGAGATCTATTGTTGCTGGGGGGGGGAGTGTAAATTGGAGTTTTGAGGTGCAAAATTACTGAAATTGAGTAGATCCCTACCAGCAACAATAAAAATTAATAAATAAATACAATTTTATCCAAGGATGGGGGGATGGGGGTTCTATTGACATGCACCACCTCCCCATAATAGAGACATTACAAGAAATAAAAGTGGAAATGGGAGTTTTGAGGTGCAAAACTACTCAAATTGAAACAAAGTAAAAAATTACAAAAGGTTATTAAACATTAAAATGTTAAAATCAACAATTAAAAATTCATACGATCGTGGTACAAAGGTTTGAGCCGAAAATCCTTTGTACCACAATCGTATGAATTTTCATTTGTTGATTTTAACTATATAAATGTTTATTTAATGACATTTTGTAATTTTTTTTACTTTGTTTCAATTTTGTAATTTTGCAATTTCAAAACTCCCATTTCCACTTTTTTTCCTGTAATGTCTTTATTATTGGGAAGTGGTGCATGTCAATAAGACCACCCCCATCCTTGGATAAAAATGTATTTATTTATTAATTTTTATTATTACTGGGAGGGATCTACTGTTGAGGGAGAGGTCAATTGTTGCTGGCTGCTGGAGCGTCTATTGATGCAGGCTGCTGGGAGATCTGTTGTTGCTGCTGGGGAGGGTCTTCTATTGCTGGGGTGGATCTTTTGTTGCTGGGGGTGTTCCAATGCTGCTGTGTGTGTGTGTGTGTGTGTGTGTGTGTGGGGGGGGTCTATTGTAGCTGGAGAGATCTATGGATGCTGGGGGGAGTCTATTGTTGTGTGGGGGATCTATTGTTGCTGTGGGGGGGTCTATTGATGCTGGCTGCAGGGGATCTATTTTATGGCTTTTCTTGTTATCATTAACAAATTCCATACACATTATTTAGCACCACAAAATGATACTTGGTTATGTTTTTTTCTGAAAGGGGCAGTACTGGGAGGTGGGTGGAACCAAGAGAAGGTGTTCAAAGGGGGGTAGGGGGCGGAGACAAGCAGGGACTCAGAAGAAGGGAGTCCGGCCCCTATTCTCTGAAAAACAAGCCCTGCTCGTTACCGACCCTAAAAAAAAAAAATAATAATAATAATAATAATAATAATAATAATAATAATAATAATAAATAAAATAAAATAAAAAAATCTGAATTTTGATTTTTACACACCCATAACAGTTTCTATATAAAGTATAATTCCAGGCATTGGCTTGTTATACAGTTACATTGGTCCAGCATCCGGGTCCCGTCTTGAGCGGCCAGTCTGATACCTTGTGGCGACTCAGTAGGGGCACTATTCAGAGAATGCTTGCATTTTCTGAATGAATGCGAAATGTTCTCTGATTGGCAATGACCTCCCACTCTCCACCTTGGCCAATCTTGGAACGCTTTGCATTCATTCAGAAAATGCAAAGCAAACCTCACCTGCTTCTTATGGAGGGTCACCTCCATTTCTGCTTGATTTGCATATAATTTCTAAATAAAGTTTTGATGTTATTAGAGGTCTCCAACCTCCTGCACAATCTTTGCTTGGTTGTATCTGCTGAATGTTTTCGAATGCCTCAGCCGTACCTGAGTTGCCTTGTTCCTATTCCTATATGTATTGCTGTAAACTGAGTTTGTAGGCCCAGAAAGAAAAACAAATGCAAAGCAGTCTCTGAATGGCACCCCTGCCGAGCGGTCAACCTACCATGTTCAGAATGCAGCAGGGAAGCCACTCAGCACGGAACACAGTGGAGATCAATGGAGTAGTGATGTCTACTTCTGAAACAAGATTCCGCTGTGGATTTCTTTTCAGAGGCATATGACAGGCAGCTTAGGGGGGACATATCACCTCCTAGAAGATGCTTGTTTTAACCCCTAAAAAGCCACTGTGTCGCAACTACATACTTTACACTTGGCTGAAAGGCAGCTGTGGCATGCCCCTATGCACCTGAATAGGTTGCATTTGGTGGCAATACTATCTTCCGAACACAACCTGTGGTACATATTTTGCCACACAGCGACCGCACCAGTGTGTAGTAAGACGGCCGGTGTTCATGTTAACTTATGGCTGGGCAGAGGAGGGTGCAGTAAAATCATGGCTCAATCGCCTATTTTTACTGTCCCTGTGTAAAGGAGGGTGGCAACAGGCAGACTACTATGAATGGGAACCTTTTTATATCAAAGTCGTCCCTTGCACAGACTTACTTTGTAAAGAAAAAAAAAAATGGTGTCATTGCAGGAGAAAGGCTTTGCATCCACCCCATCCTGTTCAACCAGGGTTCATGCACAGAAATACTCCAAAGAACACAACATAAGCAACCCTCATTGCTATTATCCGGTTCATTCGCCATGGTACACTGACCTTTGTGCATGCAAAGATTCACAAGGATCCCAATGTTCCACGCAACATATTGTGCTGCGCCTCTGTTAACATTCTTTCCGAATATGAACTTACAACTTTAAGATTAAACTGTTCAATATAAAATTACTGAAACAGATTAAAAAAAAAAAAAATATATATATATATATATATATATATATATATATATATATATATATATATATATATATATCTATCTATCTTCACAAGGTTGTCACACACTGTTGCTGGTATGTTGGCCCATTCCTCCATGCAAATCTCCTCTAGAGCAGTGATGTTTTGGGGCTGTCGCTGGGCAACACGGACTTTCAACTCCCTCCAAAGGTTTTCTATGGGGTTGAGATCTGGAAACTGGCTAGGCCACTCCAGGACCTTGAAATGCTTCTTACAAAGCCACTCCTTCATTGCCCGGGCGGTGTGTTTGGGATCATTGTCATGCTGAAAGACCCAGCCACGTTTCATCTTCAAGGCCCTTGCTGATGAGAGGAGGTTTGCACTCAAAATCTCAGGATACATGGCCCCATTCATTCTTTCATGTACACGGATCAGTCGTCCTGTTCCCTTTGCAGAGAAACAGCCCCAAAGCATGATGTTGCCACCCCCATGCTTCACAGTAGGTATGGTGTTCTTTGGTTGCTCAGTTGTGTTTCTACCAAAAACAGTTCTACTTTGGTTTCATCTGACCATATGACATTCTCCAATCCTCTTCTGGATCATCCAAATGCTCTCTAGCAAACCTCAGACGGACCCAGACATGTACTGGCTTAAGCAGGGGGACACGTCTGGCACTGCAGGATCTGAGTCCCTGGCGGGGTAGTGTGTTACTGATGGTAGCCTTTGTTACGTTGGTCCTAGGTCTCTGCAGGTCATTCACTAGGTCCCCCCGTGTGGTTCTGGGATTTTTGCTCACCGTTCTTGTGATCATTTTGACCCCACGGGGTGAGATCTTGCGTGGAACCCCAGATCGAGGGAGATTATCAGTGGTCTTGTATGTCTTCCATTTTCTAATTATTGCTCCCACAGTGGATTTCTTCACACCAAGCTGCTTTCCTATTGCAGATTCAGTCTTCCCAGCCTGGTGCAGGTCTACAATTTTGTTTCTGGTGTCCTTCGACAGCTCTTTGGTCTTCACCATAGTGGAGTTTGGAGTGTGACTGTTTGACGTTGTGGACAGGTGTCTTTTATTGGTGGCTGACTAAATACTTTTTTGCCCCACTGTATGTGAAAAGCGTGGGGGGGCATTTGTATAGCTCCCCCCTAAGTCAATACTTTGTAGAACCACCTTTCACTGCAATTACAGCTGCAACTCTTTTTGGGGATGTCTCTACCAGCTTTGCACATCTAGGAGAGTGACATTTTTGCTCATTCTTCTTTGCAAAACAGCTCAAGTTCTGTCAGATTGGATGGAAAGCGTCTGTGAACAGCAATTTTCAAGTCTTGCCACATATTCTCAATTGGATTTAGGTCTGGACTTTGACTGGGTCATTCTAACACATGAATATGCTTTGAGCTAAACCATTCCACTGTAGCTCTGGTTGTATGTTTGGGGTCGTTGTCCTGCTGGAAAGTGAACCTCCGCCCCAGTCTCAAGTCTTTTGAAGACTCTAACAGGTTTTCTTCTAAAATTGCCCTGTATTTGGCTCCATCCATCTTCTCATCAACTCCGACCAGCTTCCCTGTCCCTGCTGAAGAAAAGCATCTCCACAACATGATGCTGCCACCACCATGTTTCACGGTGGGGATGGTGTGTTCAGGGTGATGTGCAGTGTTAGTTTTCCGCCACACATAGCATTTTGCTTTTAGGCCAAAAATTTCAATTTTGGTCTCATCTGACCAGAGCACCTTCTTCCACATATTTGCTGTGTCCCCCACATGGCTTCTCACAAACTGCAATTGGGACTTCTCATGGCTTTCTTTCAACAATGTCTTTCTTCTTGCCACTCTTCCATAAAGTCCAGATTTGTGGAGATCACGACTAATAGTTGTCCTGTGGACAGATTCTCCCACCTGAGCTGTGGATCTCTGCAGCTCCTCCAGAGTTACCATGGAACTCTTGGCTCTTCTCTGATGAATGTTCTCCTTGCCCGGCCGGTCAGTTTAGGTGGACGGCCATGTCTTGGTAGGTTTGCAGTTGTGCCATACTCTTTCCATTTTCCAATGCTGGATTGTACAGAGCTCCGTGAGATGTTCAAAGCTTGGGATATTTTTTATAACCTAACCCTGGCTTTAAATGTCTCCACAACTTTATCCCTGACAAAATGTGGAAAATGTTAAGGGGTAGGAATACTTTTTCAAGGAACTGTAATATAGTAACCATATGGGTCTTGAGAGAAAAAAAGCACCCACATTGCCTCATCCATAGATAATTACAGAAATACAAAAAAAAGGGGGGGGTCCCAAAAGGTGACCCAGGGTCGGACTTTAAAGGCACAGTAAACATTTGGGATTCGTTGGTTGCAAGAAAAGAAGAAAAACAGGCCTATCTTGAAGGAGCATTTCGCTCTTTCCCAGGAGATTATTTTGATACTCCCATAACATCAACTCTTTGAATGACAATAATATGGCCTTGAGCGTTATCAAGCATCTTGCTTGGGTGTAGCTGAGTCTCCATATTGATTACTCTGGATTGAAGGACTATCTCCACTCATACTTTGACAACTCTTCCGCTTCCTGCTCTCCATCCAATATCTTATCCCCTGTCTGAGGTTACTACATTAGGATATTTGTCTTTATGAGCCATCGGCTCCTATGAACCCTCGTGCTGCGAATTGCTCTTGTTGTGAGCCAACCCTTTCTTTATTGAAAACTATTCTTTAACCACTTGTTGAACAAGGCTGACTCTACTGCAAGATAGTGAGACCCGTTTTTCTTCTTTTCTTGCAACCAATGAATCACGAATGTGTCCTGACGAAGCTTAGCGGCGAAATGCGTTGACAAACTAGGGCTCACATCATATATCATGTATTTCTATGTATATGGTTTTTAAATCTTTTTCTATGTCCCTTTTCATACCATGTATATATCTATGTCTCAATAAATATTACTATTTTTTCATATCCCTATTGTTTACTGTGCCTTTAAAGTCCGACCCTGGGTCACCTTTTGCGACCCCCCTTTTTTTGTATTTCTATCCATAGGGGTCATTCACATGGGTGCTTAGCCTCGTAAAAGCATAAAGACCTGCATGTTTAACTTTCTGTAGCAGAGCAGAGCTCAGGCAACAGTTATAAGTGAATGAATAAGTATTAGCTGTACGGACTCATTTGCACAGCTGAGT